>NW_021179467.1:0-1698 GCF_002162155.2 Triticum dicoccoides | reverse complement strand
TTTGATTTTTATCTCTGTCCAATATTTTCAGAGAGCAACATGAGCATTTTCTTGGACCCTTTTGGAGAAATTTTTATTTGGGTCATTTTCAAAAATGATTCTGAGGGTTCCACCAATCCTCATTTCAAATTTAAATGAAATTTAAATATGATGCACAAATGGCTAGCTAGTCTAAGTCATACCAGACTAGGGATGTGACAACTCGCCCCCACTTGAAAGAATCTCGTCTCGAGATTCAGGGGTCGATGGAAAGAAAGCGGGGTACTCCAGTCGAAGACGATCTTCTCGCTCCCAAGTAGCTTCTCTCTCGGAATGATGAGACCACTGAACTTTGAGAAACTTGATGTTCTGACGTCGAGTGACACGCTCTGCTTGATCAAGAATGCGAACCGGGTACTCTCGGTATGTGAGGTTATCTTGGAGATCAAGCGTTTCGTGGTCCACTCCGCGGATGGGATCCGAGAAGCAACGCCTGAGTTGAGAGACGTGGAAGACATCATGAACTCGAGAAAGATGTGGGGGTAGTTCCAACTGGTAGGCAACCTCTCCTCGTTTAGTGAGAATACGAAAAGGACCAATGTAACGAGGAGCCAACTTGCCCTTGATACCGAAACGATGGGTACCCTTCAAAGGAGTAACCCGAAGGTAAGCTTGGTCGCCAATTTCATAAGTCATATCCTTATGATGACGATCGTACTGGCTCTTCTGACGAGACTGGGCTGTTTTCAAATTCTCACGAATGATGCGAACTTGCTCTTCTGCCTCCTGGATCATATCCGGTCCAAAGAATTGTCTTTCACCGGTTTCTGACCAGTTCAAAGGTGTTCGACATCTTCGTCCATAGAGAACCTCAAAAGGAGCTTTCTTGAGGCTGGATTGATAGCTATTGTTATAAGCAAACTCGGCAAAAGGTAGACATTTCTCCCAATCCATACCGAATGAGATAACGCAAGCTCTGAGCATGTCTTCGAGAATTTGATTGACCCGTTCCACCTGACCACTCGACTGAGGGTGGAAAGCGGTACTGAAGGAAAGATGGGCTCCCATGGCAGTTTGGAAACTCTCCCAGAAATGAGAAGTGAAAAGACTGCCACGGTCCGAATTGATCTCTAGTGGAACACCATGAAGTGACACTATTCGAGAAATATATAAGTCCGCAAGCTGACTAGCAGTGATATTTTCTCGAACAGGAAGGAAGTGAGCCACTTTGGAAAGACGATCAATGACTACGAAGATAGCGTTATTCCCTCTCTTGGTCCTGGGAAAGCCGGTGATGAAGTCCATACCAACTTTATCCCATTTCCATTCAGGAATAGCTAAAGGCTGAAGGGTGCCAGCAGGTCTCTGATGCTCTGCCTTAACGCGACGACAAACGTCACATTTAGCAATGAACTCTGCGATTTCTCTCTTCATCCTAGTCCACCAGAACCTCTGGCGTAGGTCCTGATACATCTTAGTACTACCGGGATGAATCGTGAGAGGAGATTCATGCGCCTCCTTAAGAATCAATTGTCGCAGATGTTGATTCTTGGGAACCACCAAGCGATTCTCAAAGAAAACAACACCACGATCATCCATAGAGAAACATCCACCAACTCCCTTCTTAATGTTTCTCTTAATGCGGATAACCCCCCTATCAAACTTCTGGTCAGAGATGATCTGATCCTCAAGGGTAGGTTTCGCCACCAAGGTAGAAAG
>NW_021179466.1:0-1362 GCF_002162155.2 Triticum dicoccoides | reverse complement strand
ATCATCGTGACAAGAGGATAAAATGTCTATGATAAGATCATAGAGATGAGTATCTGAGTTACGAGTTTTGGCACACAATTAAGACATTGTGGAAATTGTTTCGCAATTAATACCGCCTGGAACACCATAGTGTGATGGTGTGTCCGAACATCATAACTGCACCCTATTGGATATGATGCATACCATGATGTCTCTTATCGAATTACCACTATCGTTCATGGGTTAGGCATTAGAGACAACCACATTCACTTTAAATAGGGCACCACGTAATTCCGTTGAGATGACACCGTATGAATTATGGTTTAGAGAAACCTAAGTTGTCGTTTCTTAAAAGTTTGGGGCTACGACGCTTATGTGAAAAAGTTTCAGGCTGATAAGCTAGAACCCAAAGCGGATAAATGCATCCTCATAGGACACCCAAAACAGTTGGGTATACCTCCTGTCTCAGATCCAAAAGCAATAAAGGATTGTTTCTTGAATCAGGTCCTTTCTCAAGGAAAGGTTTCTCTCGAAAGAATTGAGTGGGAGGATGGTGGAGACTTGATGAGGTTATTGAACCATCACTTCAACCAGTGTGTAGCAGGGCACAAGAAGTTGTTCCCGTGGCACCTACACCAATTGAAGTGGAAGCTTATGATAGTGATCATGAAACTTCAGATCAAGTCACTCCCAAACCTCGTAGGATGACAAGGATGCGTACTACTTGAGAGTGGTACGTAATCCTGTCTTGGAAGTCATGTTGCTAGACAACAATGAGCCTACGAGCTATGGAGAAGCGAGGGTGGGCCCGGATTCCGATAAATGGCTTGAGGCCATAAAATCCGAGAGGATCCATGTATGAAAACAAAGTGAAGACTTTGGCAGAACGGCTCGATGGTCGTAAGGCAAATGAGTACGGATGGATTTTAAAAGGAAGACAGACAATGATGGTAAGAATTACCATTAAGAAAGCTCGACTTGTCGTTAAGATGTTTTCCGACAAGTTCAAGGAGTTGACTACGATGAGATTTTCTCACTCGTAGCGATGCTAAGAGTCTGTTGGAATTATATTAGCGATTACTGCATTATTTATGAAATCTTGCAGATAGGATGTCAAAACATTGTTTCCTCGACGATTTTCTTGAGGAAAGGTTGTATGTGATACAACCGGAAGGTTTTGTCAATCCCGAAAGATGCTAATAAGTATGCAAAGCTCCAGCAATCCTTCTAAGGACTGGAGTGAGCATCTCGGAGTTGGAATGTATGCTTTGATAATGATCAAAGATTTTGGGTTTGTACAAAGTTTATGAGAAACTTGTATTTCCAAAGAAGTGAGTGGGAGCACTATAGAATTTCTGATGAGTATATGTTGTTGACATATTG
>NW_021179465.1:0-985 GCF_002162155.2 Triticum dicoccoides | reverse complement strand
GGTATCATGATTTCACGCACATAGCATGTGCAAAAAAATAGAGAGGGTTATGGCAAAAACTGGAAGCACTTCGTGTACAAACTGGACAATCTCTTTTGAAGTATCTGGGGTTCGGCTGAAAAAACTCATCTGTTACACCGGCACTTCATTTTTTTAACTTATTACAACTCCTGACTTTTTATGCATTCGGTATGCACGATTCAAGGCCATGTCATCAACTTTCAACCCTTTCTGTCATCATTTGCGATTTTCATTCATTTACTGATTTGTTTTGAGAGCTAAATGACCGTGAAATTGAAAAGCACTATAAAATAACTCTGAAAAGGTTGAAACTTGGCATGGTATCATCATTTCACCCACATAGCAGGTGCGAAAAAGTAAAGAGGGTTACGGTGAAACTGGATGCACTTCATGTACAAACTGGACAATCTCTTTCGAAGTATCAGGTTTTCGGACGAAAAAACTCATAGGTTACACCGACACTACATTTTTTAAACTTATTACAACTCCGCCCTTTTTTGCGTTCAGTATGCACCATTCAAAGCCACGTCATCAACTTTCAACCCTTTCTGGCATCATTTGCTATTTTTCATGCATTTACTGATTTATTGTGAGAGCTAAATGATCATGAAATTGAAAAGCACTACAAAATGAACTCTGAAAAGGTTGAAACTTGGCCTGGTATCATCATTTCACCCACATGGCATGTGCAAAAAAGTAGAGAGGGTTACCGCAAAAACTGGATGCACTTCATGAACAAACTGAACAATCTCTTTCGAAGTATCAGGGTTTTGGACGAAAAAACACATCTGTTACAACGGCACTTCATTTTTTTTAAATTTATTACAACTCCGAACATTTTTTGCGTTCAATATGCACGATTCAAGGCAACGTCATCAACTTTCAACCCTTTCTGGCATCATTTGCTATTTTTCATTCATTTACTGATTTGTTTTTAGAGACAAATGACCGTGAAATTGAAAAG
>NW_021179464.1:0-1202 GCF_002162155.2 Triticum dicoccoides | reverse complement strand
GGGAATGGTTCCAGAGTCGATGTGATCGCCGTCGGCACGCTGCCTCTACATTTACCTACGGGATTAGTTTTGAACCTTAATAATTGTTATTTAGTGCCAAGTTTGAGCATGAACATTGTATCTGGATCTCGTTTGATACGAGATGGCTACTCATTTAAGTCTGAGAATAATGGTTGTTCGATTTATATGAGAGATATGTTTTATGGTCATGCTCCGATGGTCAATGGTTTATTCTTAATGAATCTCGAGCGTAATATTACACATGTTCATAGTGTAGATGCCAAAAGATTTAAAGTTGATAACGATAGTCCCACATACTTGTGGCACTGCCGCCTTGGTCACATTGGTGTCAAGCGCATGAAGAAGCTCCATGCTGATGGACTTTTGGAGTCTCTTGATTATGAATCGTTTGACACATGCGAACCATGCCTCTTGGGAAAAATGACCAAGACTCCGTTCTCCGGAACAATGGAGCGAGCAACCAACTTGTTGGAAATCATACATACCGATGTGTGCGGTCCAATGAGCGTTGAGGCTCGCGGAGGATATCTTTATGTTCTCACTCTCACTGATGACTTGAGTAGATATGGGTATGTCTACTTAATGAAACACAAGTCTGAGACCTTTGAAAAGTTCAAGGAATTTCAGAATGAGGTAGAGAATCAACGTGACCGAAAGATAAAATTCTTACGATCAGATCGTGGAGGAGAATACTTAAGTCACGAATTTGGTACACACTTAAGGAAATGTGGAATCGTTTCACAACTCACGCCGCCAGGAACACCTCAGCGAAACGGTGTGTCCGAACGTCGTAATCGCACTCTATTGGATATGGTGCGGTCTATGATGTCTCTTACTGATTTACCGCTATCATTTTGGGGATACGCTCTAGAGACAGCTACATTCACTTTAAATAGGGCACCGTCTAAATCCGTTGAGACGACACCGTATGAATTATGGTTTGGGAAGAAACCTAAGCTGTCGTTTCTAAAAGTTTGGGGATGCGATGCTTATGTCAAGAAACTTCAACCTGAAAAGCTCGAACCCAAGTCGGAAAAATGCGTCTTCATAGGATACCCTAAGGAAACTGTCGGGTATACCTTCTACTTAAGATCCGAGGGCAAAATCTTTGTTGCCAAGAACGGATGCTTTCTGGAAAAAGAGTTTCTCTCGAAAGAAGTAAGTGGGAGGAAAGTAGAACT
>NW_021179463.1:0-1666 GCF_002162155.2 Triticum dicoccoides | reverse complement strand
ATGCGCCTAGGGTTTCCCCCTAGGAGGAGTCCTAGTGGTGGAAGGCACCCCTAGGTGCCTTGGGGGGGAGGGAAACCTCCCCTTGGCCGCCGGCCCTAAGAGATTGGATCTCCTAGGCTGCGCACCACCCCCCCTTGGCACCCCTATATATAGTGGGGGAGAGGAGGGACTTCATACACCAGCCCCTGGCGCCTCCACCTCCCCCCGTTACGTCTCTCCCTCGTAGTCTCGGCGAAGCCCTGCTGCTGTGACGCCCTGCATCCACCACCACGCCGTCGTGCTGCTGGATCTTCATCAACCTCTCCTCCCCCCTTGCTGGATCAAGAAGGAGGAGACGTCTCCCGTCCCGTACGTGTGTTGAACGCGGAGGTGCCGTCCGTTCGGTGCTGGTCATCGGTGATTTGGATCACGTCGAGTACGACTACATCATCACCGTTCTTTTGAACGCTTCCGCTCGCGATCTACAAAGGTATGTAGATGCATCTAATCACTCGTTGCTAGATGAACTCCTAGATGATCTTGGTGAAACGAGTAGGAAATTTTTTGTTTTCTGCAACGTTCCCCAACAGTGGCCTCATGAGCTAGGTCTATGCGTAGTTCTTCTTGCGCGAGTAGAACACAATTTGTTGTGGGCGTAGATTTGTCAACTCTCTTGCCGTTACTAGTCCTTTCTTGCTTCAGCGGTATTGTGGGATGAAGCGGCCCGGACCAACCTTACACGTACGCTTACGTGAGACCGGTTCCACCGACTAACATGCACTAGTTGCATAAGGTGGCTGGCGGGTGTCTGTCTCTCCTACTTTAGTTGGAGCGGAATCGATGAACAAGGTCCTTATGAAGGGTAAATAGAAGTTGACAAATCACGTTGTGGCTTTAACGTAGGTAAGAAAACGTTCTTGCTAGAACCCTAATTCAGCCACGTAAAACTTGCAACAACAATTAGAGGACGTCTAACTTGTTTTTGCAGCAAGTGGTTTGTGATATGATATGGCCAAAGTTGTGATGAATGATGAATGATCTATATGTGATGTATGAGATGTTCATGCTATTGTAATAGGATTCACGACTTGCATGTCGATGAGTATGACAACCGGCAGGAGCCATAGGAGTTGTCTTTATTCTTTTATATGACCTGCGTGTCATCAAGAAACGCCATGTAAATTACTTTACTTTATTGCTAAACGCGTTAGCCATAGTAGTAGAAGTAATAGTTGGCGAGCAACTTCATGGAGACACGATGATGGAGATCATGATGATGGAGATCATGGTGTCAAGCCGGTGACAAGATGATCATGGAGCCCCAAGATGGAGATCGAAGGAGCTATGTGATAATGGCCATATCATGTCATGTTTATTATTTGATTGCATGTGATGTTTATCATGTTTTGCATCTTGTTTACTTAGAATGACGGTAGTAAATAAGATGATCCCTCACAATAAATTCAAGAAGTGTTCCCCCTAACTGTGCACCGTTGCGACAGTTCGCTGTTTCAAAACACCACGTGATGATCGGGTGTTTTATTCAGACGTTCACATACAACGGGTGTAAGACAGATTTACACATGCAAACACTTAGGTTGACTTGACGAGCCTAGCATGTACAGACATGGCCTCGGAACACAGAAGACCGAAAGGTCGAGCATGAGTCGTATAGAAGATACGATCA
>NW_021179462.1:0-1158 GCF_002162155.2 Triticum dicoccoides | reverse complement strand
GTAGTAGATGTTCTGCGGTAACGATGCGACGTCAATATTACTAAATACTCGGAGCACGATAAAATTATGAGTTTTTTTGCATGACGTGGGCACATGTGCTATAGGAACGACGATATTTTTTCATAATTTTTGGTGATGGAGAAGTATCCAAAAAATTCCCTCTACGCGGATTGCCCTTCGCACGTCTACGGCTGTGGCCGGCGGCCTCCGAGGGTTAGCATGCCGCCAAATCTTGCGTAGGTGGCCTCTCACAACTCTAGAAGTGTTGTGGCGGTTGCAAACGCCCGTCACGCGTGTCCGGGGTGTGCCCCCCCTCACGGACGGCGCTGCCGCCGGCACCTGGAGGGGGGAAACGGACGCGTCGGGTCTACACGGAGGGGATCTTGCTGTGGGTCTGGCCCGGATGTTGCTCCAAAGTGTTCCTATGGGCTGACCTAACACAACCGGGTGGGGAGGTCCACTGGTCAAAGCCCGTCTGTGCAAAGTCAAAGGGCTAGATCCCATGGTCAAATGCTACAGGGTTAGGCGGGACGGGGGCACTGGGGGTAGCAATGCCACTGGAGCATCGCACCGGGCCCTCATACATGCGGGGTGGTGTGGTGGCATGTCCAAAGAGGCAGGACGCATCTCCGGGGCATGGCCCCCCCTCACGGACGGCGATGTCACGGTAGTAGACGTTTTGCGATAACGATGCGGCGTCAATATTACTAAATACTCGGAGCGCGATAAAATCATGAGTTTTTTTGCACGACGTGGGCACATGTTCTATAGGAACGATGGCATTTTTTCATAATTTTTGGTGATGGAGAAGTATCTGAAAAATTCCCTCTACGCGGATTGCCCTTCGCGCGTCTACGGCTGTGGCCGGCGGCCTCCGGGGGCTAGCATGCCGCCAAATCTTGCGTAGGCGGCCTCTCACAAGTCTGGAAGTGTTGTGGCGGTTGCAAACCCCCGGCACGCGTGTCCGGGGTGTGCCCCCCTCACGGACGGCGCCGCCGCCGGCACCTGGAGGGGGGAAACGGACGCGTCGGGTCTACACGGATGGGATCTTGCTGTGGGTCTGGCCCGGATGTTGCTCCAAAGTGTTCCTATGGGCTGACCTAACACAACCGGGTGGGGAGGTCCTCTGGTCAAAGCCCGTCCGTGCAAAGTCAAAGG
>NW_021179461.1:0-936 GCF_002162155.2 Triticum dicoccoides | reverse complement strand
ACACTTGATGTTTTTCTCGATTTCTACCTTCGTCAATTTCCGCATTACGAAGAGCTTGGGAATCGTTTCCGTTATCCCTTGCATGTCATAGTTCATCACGAAGTTCTACTAACTTGGTGATGGTGACTAGAGAATTCTGTCAATCACTATCTTATCTGGAAGATTAACTCCCACTTGATTCAAGCGATTGTAGTACTCAGACAATCTGAGCACATGCTCACTAGTTGAGCGATTCTCCTCCATCTTTTAGCTATAGAACTTGTTGGAGACTTCATATCTCTCAACTCGGGTATTTGCTTGAAATATTAGCTTCAACTCCTGGAACATCTCATATGGTCCATGACATTCAAAACGTCTTTGAAGTCCCGATTCTAAGCCGTTAAGCATGGTGCACTTAAACTATCAAGTAGTCATCATATTGAGCTAGCCCAACGTTCATAACGTCTGCATTTGCTCCTGCAATAGGTCCGTCACCTAGCGGTGCATTAAGGACATAATTCTTCTGTGCAGCAATGAGGATTTAACCTCAGATCACGGATCAAATCCGCAACATTGCTACTAACATTTTTCAACACAATTTTCTCTAGGAACATATCAAAATAAACACAGGGAAGCAACAACACGAGCTATTGATCTACAACATGATTTGCAAAATACTACCAGGACTAAGTTCATGATAAATTTAAGTTCAATTTAATCATATTACTTAAGAACTCCCACTTAGATAGACATCCCTCTAATCCTCTAAGTGATCACGTGATCCAAATCAACTAAACCATGTCCGATCATCACGTGAGATGGAGTAGTTTCATCGGTGAACATCATTATGTTGATCATATCTACTATATGATTCACGCTCGACCTTTCGGTCTCCGTGTTCCGAGGCCATATCTGCATATGCTAGGCTCGTCAAGTTTAACCTGAGTATTCTGCGTG
>NW_021179460.1:0-2339 GCF_002162155.2 Triticum dicoccoides | reverse complement strand
GGAGGGGGAGCCCGAAGGACGTTGTTTTTCTAGAGTCAACCAAATGGAATTTTGAAAATAGAATGAAAATTATATTTAAGAAGTGAAACAGAAGACAACATACATTCATGGAATTTTGATTTTTATAACTATAATAAGAAATAAAATACAAAACATATACTTCAATTTTAAAACTCTAAGAAGAAATGAACAAAGAAAAAATATATTTGATATACCTTTTCTGAAATAGAAAACAGAAAAGATATATTATAATAAAGATGAAACATATTATATTGCATTTTTTGAATTTTAATAGTGCGAGAATAACTGAAGGAGTAAAAATATATTAGATTTTAAATTATTGTACAGATAAAAAGAAAATAAATATTTAATTGAATAAGTGAACTATAAGACATTAATTTTTGGTACACATTGAATAAGTGAAATATAACACATTGAAGCAGCTCGATTTTAAATGTGGTACTAATCTGCGCGTGGGTGAGGCTGGCTTGTGACGGCCCACCCGAATTAGGCCCAAGCGATCGTCGCGCCGGGCACATCCCAGCGGTGCTGGGAGTTTAGTCCCATCTCGCCAAGCGAGGGGAGCTTGCACCGGTTTATATACCGGGCTGAGCTTCCCTTCTCAAGTTCCTTTCTAAAGCGGGCAACACATGCCTAACCCTGTCCGTCTCTGCCTAGTGGGGCCTACTAGCTGCCTATTATCACAATCTGGCGGGCCTGCATCCTGGCCCAATAAATGATTGGGTTGCTAGTCGTATCCTGGCCGTTGAATTGTGTAGTATGCAGCTAGTAGGCGGGCTTTTTTTTGTCATATTTCACCTTTTGCATTTGTCACCATTATTTGTTGTTCTTCAAATCACCTCATAAAAGAATATAACACAACAATTTTTCGCACATTCATGAATTTTCTAACTGTCAGAACAAGTAATACAGAAAAATATATATGTGATTTAATTTTTTTTCAAAGATAAAACTAAAAATAAATATTTTATTTAACAAGTTAAATGAAAGAGAACGCATTATCTTGCATAATTTGAATTGTAAAGCTGTCAGAATTAATGAAAGAGGAGAAATAGATTTGATTTTAAAATATTTGAAATATATATAAGAAATGAAATACGTAAACATCATGGCAATGCACACATTTCCATTGCAACCAGTAATTTAGGCTAACTAGGATTGTTTCCAAACACAAACGTGAGATTATGATAACCTTGCAGGGTTAAGCTATGTATTAGAATCTAGAACCAAATTAACGCAACCTTAGAGTTGAAGAAGTTGCTAATCCATATATCAATAATAATGCTCTATTTTCACTTCAAGCCAGCATAAACCTATATAACCAAAATCCAGCATGGCCTGCAGTCTGCCTGACCCATCATCCTAGGCTTACAAAGTTCATGAGCACTCATGAGCACCGCAAAATAACAGCAACAACTACTAAAACATCGCAACAAAGTAAAGACCACATCTTCAGCAGGAAGTAGAGTCTTCTTTTTTATCCTTCCAGTCTTGCCCCGTTGATTCTCCACCCCAGTCTTGCTCCCACCTCCAGCACTTTTTTTGTGGCTCCTTTGTCTGAAAAATAGATCAATCAACAATCCAATGGCTCATTAGTCTTATTATAGAGAAAGTAGAAATGGGATTATTTATGAAAATAAAAGGATAACACATGCATTACATTAACAACTGCATTACATAACTTAACAGTTTGAACACATCACATTTGCACTATCTAAACTTCATCATTACGTAACTTAACACTTACTGCAGTTCTCTAGGTTTGGTAGCATGGTACTATATGAACCAACGTATTAAAAACTACAGTATTCTTGCGTATACATATGAGATAACATGGTTTGACTAAAACAGAGATTTCTGGAGTATTCACAATACATACAACTGTTTGGTATGCTGTAAATTGTGCTGCATAGCCATTGCATTTAAGCACTCACAAACTCTGTTTTTTAAAAAGAGGCTACATTTTTCATGCAGAGAAATAACTATGTTTTTCCCAATACTGCAGTAGTAAAATCACATTTATCGGGGGCAACCAAACAACTCACTGTAAATACAACTAACATAATCTCAAATACTGAAGTATTCTCAAAGAAGTTAGAACATATTATGCTATCAAACGGGTCCAAACTGACTCACTCAGATAGACTAACTAAAAACACTGACATGCCATCACTCTGTTTTCTTGTCCTTCAACTTGTTGATGCGCTCTGAGTGACGAATGCCCATACGGATGTAGGTCTCCGCTTCAATCGGCATGGTCCTGTCTCCGAGCTGCGGGATCCCTGGACCCACAATCTGCACGTTCGTCGGCTGCTCCT
>NW_021179459.1:0-1391 GCF_002162155.2 Triticum dicoccoides | reverse complement strand
TCTTTTTACCCTTGCCTTTCTTGAACTTAGTGGTTTTATTGACCATCAACACTTGATGTTCCTTCCTGACTTCTACCTCTGCTGATTTCAGCATAGCAAATACTTCAGGAATGGTCTTTTCCATCCCCTGCATATTGAAGTTCATCACAAAGCTCTTGTAGCTTGGTGGAAGCGACTGGAGGATTCTGTCAATGACCGCATCATCCGGGAGATTAACTCCCAGCTGAGTCAAGCAGTTATGCAACCCAGACATAGTGAGTATGTGCTCACTGACAGAACTGTTTTCCTCCATCTTACAGCTGAAGAATTTGTCGGAGACTTCATATCTCTCGACCCGGGCATGAGCTTGGAAAACCATTTTCAGCTCTTCGAACATCTCATATGCTCCATGTCTCTCAAAACGCTTTTGGAGCCCCAGCTCTAGGCTGTAAAGCATGCCGCACTGAACGAGGGAGTAGTCATCGAAACGTGCCTGCCAAGCGTTCATAACATCTTGTCCTGCCAAGCACGTAGGACATAATCTTTCTTGGCAGCTATGAGGATGATCCTCAGGTTCCGGACCCAGTCCGTATAGTTGCTGCCATCGTCTTTCAGCTTAGTTTTCTCTAGGAACGCGTTGAAGTTGAGGACTACGTTGGCCATTTGATCTACAAGACATATTGCAAAGATTTTAGACTAAGTTCATGATAATTAAGTTCAACTAATCAAATTATTAGTGAATTCCCACTTAGATTAGACATCCCTCTAGTCATCTAAGTATTACATGATCCGAGTTAAACTAGACCGTGTCCGATCATCACGTGAGACGGACTAGTCAACATCGGTGAACATCTTCATGTTGATCGTATCTTCTATACGACTCATGCTCGACCTTTCGGTATTCTGTGTTCCGAGGCCATGTCTGTACATGCTAGGCTCGTCAAGTCAACCTAAGTGTTTGCATGTGTAAATCTGTCTTACACCCATTGTATGTGAACGTCTGAATAAAACACCCGATCATCACATGGTGTTTTGAAACAGCGAACTGTCGCAACGGTGCACAGTTAGGGGGAACACTTCTTGAATTTATTGTGAGGGATCATCTTATTTACTACCGTCGTTCTAAGTAAACAAGATGCAAAACATGATAAACATCACATGCAATCAAATAATAAACGTGACATGATATGGCCAATATCACATAGCTCCTTTGATCTCCATCTTGGGGCTCCATGATCATCTTGTCACCGGCTTGACACCATGATCTCCATCATCATGATCTCCATCATCGTGTCTCCATGAAGTTGCTCGCCAACTATTACTTCTACTACTATGGCTAACACGTTTAGCAATAAAGTAAAGTAATTTACATGGCGTTTCTCGATGACACGCAGGTCATTAAAAGAATAAAG
>NW_021179458.1:0-1128 GCF_002162155.2 Triticum dicoccoides | reverse complement strand
ACATCTGTCATGGATATCACTCACCCAATCCACGTCTACTAGCATAGCATAGCATAATAAGCAAACGTAGAAGTAACTCCCAAGGTTTCATAAGTAACAGGTAATAGGTACTACCTCTTCTACTTCCCATCCCACAATTTAATTAGATCCTAACAATGCAAGTGTTTGAGGGTTTGATCTAATGCAATAAAACATGGGTTGTAGGAAAGATATGATCAAGTGTTACTTGCCTGCAATGTTGATGAAGATGATTCGCACTCAAAACTCTTGATAGATCTAATCGTCATACTCCGGTCAATCTATCGTAGGCAAGCAATAGTAACCACACAATAAGTACTCATCTAATGCACAGGGAAAAATCAAACAAGAGAACGAACCAGAAAGTTCAACTTAAGAACTCCGGTTGCAAAGAAAGAACGAGCCGAACAAACGACGAAAAACAAACGGCGGAAGAAAACAACTCGGTTCTAGCAAGTTGAATCTAGGTCAAAAGTTTACTGTAGCAAAAGCTTGTTCAAGTTGATTAGACGAAACGGCGGTTTCGAGATGAAACTCCAGGCGCTTGAATCACCTGATTCCGATAAACGAGCGAGAAGATAAACTAGAACGAAGATCGGATCTGAGATCGCGATCGCGGAATAAATCCGACGAGAAGAAAAAGAAGAACGGTTATACGAACAGATGTCGTTAACCGGGAAATAATCGGTGATCACGTTCGTTGAGACGAACGGTCCGAAAGAAGAACGAAAACCAATCTAGGGTTTTCAGAAAAGAGATCGAAACGAAAAACCGATCTAGAACACCGGAACGGTTTAGCGAAAAATATCGGAAAGAAAACGAATCGGTAGAGAAGAAAAGAATCGGAACGGTTTATAAGAAAAACCGAACCGAGGGAAAGAAGAGACGCGGCGCGGTACCTCCGGCGAACGGCGGCGACGGCGGCGTTGACGCAGGGCGGCGGCGGCGCGGTGACGCATGGTGGCGGTGGCGGCATTAGGGCGCGGGGTTGGGCGGCGTTGGGCGCGGCGGCGATGCACAAGGGCGGCGGCGCGGGTGAGAGGCGCGGGGTGAGGCGCGGCTTGGGTGGTGCGGCGGCGCGGCGTGGGTGTGGCGGCGCGGCGTGGGGCG
>NW_021179457.1:0-1409 GCF_002162155.2 Triticum dicoccoides | reverse complement strand
GTCATGGTCTCAGGTCCAGAGGATGCAGTTGGCCGCGCTACACCACTCCGTGGACGCGTCGCGGCGCCCCGTGCATCCTCGACGAGCCGGGTGTTGGGGTGTGTTTGGATTGTGGCCAAAGTGCACCTTACCAAAATTTTGGTCATGACCCAAAGTTTGGTCTTTGTTTGGATGGTTGCCATTTCTTTGGCATGCCAATGAACTCTAGCCAACTCTAGTTCATTTTTCTTGCCAATGTCGGCCAAATCATGGGCAACCAATACCTCAACCAAAATTTTGGCTACCCAATGCTTTGATGGGGCAACCTTGGGCACAAACCAAACATACCGTTGGTCGTGCCACAGCACAAATGCCACCCTTGGCACACTGAAACCGACCGTGTCTATCGACGATGTGAGCGTGTCGCTCACCGCGGTCGCCATGTCCAGAGGCGGTGCGGGAGCTGCGCCCCGTTGTTGGCCCCAATGACCCACATGAACGGTTGTCGGTGGCGAGGAGGTCATGGGCCAGCTCCTCCATTGGACTGGTCTGTGCTACATCGTCCCGACGGGTGTGCCCCACATGTCGGTTTCCCTATTTTCCAGACCATATTCGAGCGTCAGTGCTCCGCATTGCGAATTAGGCCTTTCACTATGTAGGCCAAGCAAGACAACTTATTGTTTATTTGAGCCGTTCAAGTGTAATCATGTGGTGTTTGCTTACTTCTCATTCCTCTCCAACCCTCTTCTCCATCGATCATGTCGCCCTTCAGTCGAGTCCATCCTCCCGCATGCCTCATTTGAACATTCCGCCGAGTATCATTCGCATGTACCCACCCTAGTCCTCTTTCAATAGATCTCTGGACCCCGAGATGAAATCGAAAGGTAATGAGTGGGGGCACGTGATACCTAAGGCGGATTCAAAATTTTGAACCGGTGATCATAGCAT
This sequence comes from Triticum dicoccoides, assembly GCF_002162155.2. Classification (NCBI taxonomy): domain Eukaryota; kingdom Viridiplantae; phylum Streptophyta; class Magnoliopsida; order Poales; family Poaceae; genus Triticum; species Triticum dicoccoides. The sequence goes on along the minus strand of NW_021179457.1, from coordinate 482 downwards.
CCACAAATCATATATAAAGGGTATTCAATGTTCGTTTCGTTTTTGAACGTACAATATACTCCCTCCTATCCTTTCTACCTTACATATAAGTTTTATGTGTAGTCAAAGTATCTCTACTATGATAAAAAAGGTATCAACATTCAACAACGCCCAATCAATATTGTTAGATTCATACGTACTCCTATATTTGTACTCGAGATGGTTTCCAATTTGACTATTGACAAGATTAATAGTACTCCTTTCACATAGGTGAGTAAGTCATCTTAGGCTGTGCACCGTGACCAAGGAGGGGAAAACGAGAGACATTAATGTTTATTTGCTAATTAATAGTATTGCATGCAATGAACTAACCACTGCATGTCATGTTTGATAGTCTCAGGTCATTAAAAGCATGCACACCCTCATCTCTTATTGGTTCATATGTCAAGAAACAAGAAACGAGGTAGAAGTTAATGCACCGCGCCTACGTGTTTTGGGATTAT
>NW_021179456.1:0-1509 GCF_002162155.2 Triticum dicoccoides | reverse complement strand
GTCCATCTGCTACACCCTTCTGATGAAATAATAAGCTACAATGCCCATCTGGTTAAGAATGCCGAGGTAAGGCTCTATGCATTGAATGCATTGAACGCCGCACCACTCGAGGGCATTGAAAACATTCCCGTCGTGCGTGACTTCCTCGACGTCTTTCCAGAAGAACTCCCAGGGATTCCCCCTGCTAGAGCTGTCGAATTCGTCATCGACTTGAAACCAGGCACCACTCCTATAGCCAAGCGACCCTACAAGATGCCGCCGCATGAACTCCTTGAGCTTAAGGAGGAAATCGATAAATCTCTTCGAAGTGGTTTCATTCGCCCAAGTTGCTCTCCTTGGGGAGCACCTTCTCTCTTTGTCAAGAAGAAAGATGGGACAAACCGATTGGTCCAAGACTATCGTCCTATAAATCAAGCTACCATTCAGAATAAGTATCCTCTTCCTCGGATCAATGATCTGTATGATCAACTGGCTGGTTCATCAGTGTTCTCTAAACTCGACTTGAGGTTGGGATACCACCAGATCCGTGTTCATGAGGAGGATATCCCCAAGACCGCCTTTGTGACTCGTTATGGTTCATACGAGTACACCGTCATGTCTTTCGGCTTAACCAATGCTCCAGCCACCTTCTCTCGCCTGATGAACTATATATTCATGGATTACCTCGACAAGTTCGTCGTGGTTTATCTGGATGATATCCTGATATTTTCCAAGAATGAAGAAGAACATGCTGGACATCTTCGTCTTGTGCTGGAAAGGCTACGAGAGCATCAGCTATATGCCAAGTTCTCCAAGTGTGAATTCTGGCTTCCCGAAGTAACCTATCTCGGGCATGTCATCTCTAAGGATGGTATTGCCGTCAACCCTGAACGAGTTCAGGCTATTCTCGATTGGACTCCTCCGAAGAATGTCAAGCAAGTCAGAAGTTTTCTCGGTCTCGCCAGCTATTGCCGTCGATTCGTCAAGAACTTCTCCAAGATTGCCAGGCCTCTGACTAACCTGTTGCATAAGGGCGTCAAGTTCCAATGGACAGATAAATGTCATGAAAGTTTCCAGGCACTCAAAGACAAGTTGACTTCTGCCCCAGTACTAGCTCCTCCTGATACTAAGAAGGACTTCATCATTTACTGCGACGCTTCCCGTCAAGGATTAGGCTGTGTCCTAATGCAAGAGCGCAAAGTGGTTGCTTATGCCTCTCGGCAATTGCGCCCTCACGAAGAGAACTACCCAGTTCACGACCTCGAACTTGCTGCTGTCATTCATGCGCTAAAACAGTGGCGACATTACCTACTCGGTAATCGTTGCGAGATCTTCACTGACCACCAAAGTCTGAAGTATCTGTTTACTCAGCCAGACCTGAACCTCCGTCAGCAGAGATGGATGGAGACTGTTGCAGACTTTGATTTGGGTATTTCCTATACACCAGGCAAGGCTAATGTAATGGCTGATGCCTTGAGCCGCAAGTCTTACTGCAACCACCTCCAGGTTCACAAAGTTCAGCCCTCACTC
>NW_021179455.1:0-1244 GCF_002162155.2 Triticum dicoccoides | reverse complement strand
TTCCCCACTTAAATCTCGGGACGAGATTTCTTGTAGTGGAGGAGATTTGTAACACCCCGGTGTAATGATGCTACAGTAACCCCTGGGGTTAAGTTAATCTTTTTGCTAAACATGTGCCTGATCATTATTGTCTCATGTTCTTTCACATTCCAGTTGAATTCAAATTCAAATTTTGTCTGAAATTCAAAATGCTCAGACATGAAAACAAAAATGTTCATCATGTGCAGAATAATCCACAGCTAATATTGGTGGTGAACCAACATTTTTGCAAAAAGGTTTGAGTGGCCTAAGCTACTTCAAACAGTGGCCTAAGCAATAAATTAAATGCCCTTTTTGATTTATAAAATTGGCAACTATTCCAAAAGCCACCCAACCTTTTTGAGGCAGTGCACTTTAATTCTTTGAGTTTGTTTTGGCCAGTGGCATAATTTTGCAAAGTCAATTGTGGCAAAAGAAAAATGCAAAAGCTGCTGGAAAAGAAAAAAAACAAAAAAAAGGAAAAGGAAAGAAGAAGGGGTGGGAGAGCCCCTGGCCTCCCCTTGGGCTTCGGCCCATCCCAGCAGGCCGGCCCACCTCACCAGCCTGGCCGGCCCAGCTCCCCGAAGCGCGCCCCTTCCTGTTCCCCTGGTGCGCGCCGCTACAGGGGCGCCGTCCCCGCCGAACCACCTCGCCGGCGACGACCCCCGCGAGAGGATAAGGCCTCCACGCCCCCGGACGCCTCGAGTCCTCCCCCCTCACCTACCGCCACTCCCGCCTCTCCGTTCTCCTCCCTCTCCCTCTCGACCTTCTCTCCTCCAGATCCGCGGCCCAAGCACAGTCGCCGCCGCCCTCCGTCGTTGTCGCGGCCACCGGCGGCCCCGCGCCCGCTGACCTTGACGGTGAGCTCTGCCGTCGTCCTCTCCATCGACCAGTGGCCTCAGCTGGAGTTGGGGAGCACCGAAGCGCCGGATTCCTTTCGTCCACGTCTCCGGTCGTCGCCGCCCTTCTTCGTCTCTAGCGCCGTCTCTGCTGCTACTAAGCCTTCGAGGGCCACCGTGCGTGCCGCAAGGTGAGCAACTTCCCCCCCCCCCTCTCTTTTGCTCCCGTACGCGCCCAGAATGGCTGGACCCGCCATGGCCGAGCCGAGCTCCGCCGACGAGCTCGTTGCCGTTGTGGTGACCGTCCACACGCTCGCCCGAGCTCACAGTTGTGCTCCTGGGGTTCCCAGGAGCCCAACGCGCACGCGCACGCTCCCTCCCGTGCAT
>NW_021179454.1:0-1246 GCF_002162155.2 Triticum dicoccoides | reverse complement strand
CCCTAGGAATTTTTGGCACTCTTTCCTATCCAAATCATTACCGCATGACAAAATTCAGCTCCATTTGCCTAGCAAATCTTCCTCGGCAAATTTCCAAAGTTTTTGTCCACCTAGAAGCATTGTGAAGGAAGTACCTTTTTTATATCTCTAAATGACATGAAATTTATACAGTTTCTTCATATGCCCAAATTATCACCCTCCTCCAAATTGCAGCTCAGTCAAATCATCTATGTGAGCCCAGGTTCAATTTATATTTTATGGCCAAATTGGCACGTTGCAAAGCAAGTGTTATATAGACCCCTCCTATTACCCTCAAACTTTTCGGGCACTCTTCCATACCGATGACAAAGGGAACAACGTATGTTGTTATGCGGTCTGACCGATAAAGATCTTCGTTGAATATGTAGGAGCCAATATGGGCATCCAGGTCCCGCTATTGGTTATTGACCGGAGACATGTCTCGGTCATGTCTACATTGTTCTCGAACCCGTAGGGTCCGCACGCTTAAGGTTTCGGTGACAGTTATATTATGAGTTTATACGTTTTGATGTACCGAAGGTTGTTCGGAGTCCCGGATGTGATCACGGACATGAAGAGGAGTCTCAAAATGGTCGAGACATAAAGATTGATATATTGCAAGCCTATGTTTGGATATCGGAAGTGTTCCGGGTGAAATCGGGATTTTACCGGAGTACCGGGAGGTTACCGGAACCCCCCGGGAGCTATATGGGCCTTAGTGGGCCTTAGTGGAAAAGAGAAGAGGCAGCCTGAGATGGGCCGCGCGCCCCTCCCCTCCCTTGGTCCGAATAGGACAAGGAGAGGGGGCCGGCCCCCTTTCTCTTTTCCCCCCTCCGCGAATCCTATTCCATATTCCAACTAGGATTGGGGGGGGGAATCCTACTCCCGGAGGGAGTAGGACTCCTCCTGGCGTGCCTCTCCTAGGCCGGCCGCACCCCCCCCCCCTTGAGCCTTTATATACGGAGGCAGGGGCACCCCAGAGGAACACAAGTTGATCCACGTGATCATATTCTTAGCCGTGTGCGGCGCCCCCTGCCACCATAGTCCACGATAATATTGTAGCGGTGCTTAGGTGAAGCCCTGCGACAGTAGTACATCAAGATCGTCACCATGCCGTCGTGCTGACGGAACTCTTCCCCGACACTTTGCTGGATCGAAATCCGGGGATCGTCATCGAGCTAAACGTGTGCTAAAACTCGGAGGTGCCGTAGTTTCGGTGCTTGATCGG
>NW_021179453.1:0-1191 GCF_002162155.2 Triticum dicoccoides | reverse complement strand
TCGCCCCGTTCAGCAGTCTGCACCGGCCAAGCCCTATGGGGGTCCAACCAACAATGCTCCTCCACGTACCAGTTCCGTGACTTGTTTCAAGTGTGGGGAATCTGGCCACTATATGCGTGAGTGTCCCCAGACCAATCCCAATCAATCTGCTAAAGCTGTTGGCCGTGGCAAGCCGACAGGAAAAATATTCCACGCCAAGCCGGTCACCGCCTCACGTGGCCATGTCAACTGTATCTCTGCCGAAGAAGCTCAAGAGGATCCCAACGTCGTTCTCGGTACGCTTCTTGTCAATTGCCACCCGGCATCTGTTCTTTTCGATACAGGAGCCTCTCATTCTTTTATATCTGAAAATTATGCTCGTTTGCATAACGTCGCATTTGGTGATATGCCAACCTCTATGGTAATTCAAACTCCGGGATCCAAATGGCAAACTTCTAGAGTAAGCCATGGAAATGAAATCCAAGTCGACAGACTTGTTTTCCTTGCCTCTTTGATAGCCCTTAAATTTTCAGATATTAATATCATTTTGGGTATGGACTGGATGGCAGCTCATCATGCCAAAATTGATTGCTTCTCTAGGACTGTTCAACTCACTCACCCTTCGGGCAAGATAGTCAATGTCTTGACCCGAATAGCCAAGCGACAATTATATTCTCTTAACGCCAGCCCTTTGCCAGACCTTGAGGACGTTCCGGTAGTCCGTGACTTTCCGGATGTCTTTCCAAAGGAATTGCCAGGTGTTCCACCTGACAGGGATGTTGAGTTTGTAATAGACCTCATTCCAGGAACCGTTCCGATTGCTAGAAGACCTTATAAGATGGCACCCCTAGAACTAGCCGAGCTTAAGAAACAACTCGATGAGTCCTTGAAAAAGGGTTTCATCCGACCTAGCTCTTCTCCGTGGGCTTGCCCCGTCCTATTCGTCAAGAAGAAGGATGGTACGGACCGGATGGTTGTAGATTACCGACCTGTCAATTTGGTCACAATCAAGAACAAATATCCACTTCCCAGGATCAACGACCTGTATGATCAGCTCGCTGGATCCTCAGTCTTCTCCAAGATGGATTTGAGGTTGGGCTACCATCAAATCAAAATCAGAAACGGGGACATTCCTAAAACGGCCTTTGTTACTCGTTATGGCCAATACGAGTACACCGTCATGTCCTTCGGTTTAACCAACGCTCCAGCCAC
>NW_021179452.1:0-1222 GCF_002162155.2 Triticum dicoccoides | reverse complement strand
GACAGTTAACTCTGGGCGACAAGTGCCTGAGATGAACTATAGCCTCTCGAGCGGCTAGCTGGATGGCCTGTGGCTCAAAGGAAGTTGTCCTTCCGGTGAACCGGTAGGGACGCTCGGGTGCTAGACTCCTACCGTAAATGTGCACAGTGGCCCAGAATTGGCGGTCTTCACCGCTCATGGGTCCTTGATACACAACATATTCTGGTGGCTCTTCTAACGCGTAGGCACGACGGGTGAGGTTTGCGAGGATGGTCACAAAACCTCCAAGGTGGGTTGCTGTGGTTTCGTTGTGCACGACAGGGCCAGGCATTGTGGCTCGGTTTGGGGTAGCGGCTGTGCGGTGCTGGTTTGGTGTTAGCGCGCCCTTTTTATAGGAAAAAGGGGACGGAATCTTCCTTCGAACGCTTGCGAGAAAGGACTATTTAGGGGCCGGTCACTGGCGCATGAGCGACAGGTTCGGTTGATAGGTTGGGCACCGACTGCCAAAAGGTGTTGGGTCACTGTGTGGCTATCTTGCACGAGAAGCTTGGCTGGGGTTTGGTTGAGGTCTGGTGGGTTGGTTTGCCTAAGTTTATTGACCGGGCTAAGATAGGATTAGCCAATGGTCAGCCTGGCTCTGATACCAAGACTGTCGCGACCGACTTTCCGGGAAATAAATTTCTAGAAAAGACCGTCGTGCTCATCAGCCCCAGGATTACTGTTAGCTGATGAGGCTCCAACTTGATACAGAGATTCCAAGCAAAATACAAAGTATGCATGTAGTACAAGACCATTCTGGCCTGTGAGTACAACAAATGGTTTCTAGTGGTGGATGGCGGAAGCGGTTTGTGGATCATCAGTGTCTATGGGACTCCAATTCCCACAGGAACAGCTGACCAGGTTAACTCCTATCTTCGCGAGGCTGCTATCTCCATTGCTTAGGTTCCGGGGCTGTCATCGCGTCACTCCTCTCCGTGCAAGAAAATCTGGCCAAGACAATAGCCAGGGACAAGCCAGTGAGTACTTTGAATGTACTCGCAAACATTATGAACACAGGTATAGTATAACAATGATGTGCTAAAAATATTATAAGCTCATGACGTCAGTCACAAAGAAACTCAGATGCGTGCAAGCAAGTTATTTATAAAAAAAATGCAATAACATGGTAGTATAAAAGAAATTTATGAAACAAATAGCAAGCAATGCCACAGTCGGGCGTCTGAGCGACACCACATAAAGGGCT
>NW_021179451.1:0-584 GCF_002162155.2 Triticum dicoccoides | reverse complement strand
GCAGTTTTGGCCAATTCTGGCCCGTTTCTTGGATTATTACTCACCATTTTGAACTTGAAGGTGCCCTCAAGTGTCGGTCATCAACACTGTCAGTTTTGGCCGATTTTGGCCCGTTTCATGGACTATTACTCACTGCTTTGGGGTCTGGGAGTGATTTCCACGATTAATGAACACTGGAGTGCGTTTACGTGTGGTCATCAACACTGGCAGTTTTGGCCGATTCTGGCCCCTTTCATGGATTATTACTCACCGTTTTGGGCTCCCGAAGCGATTGCCTTAGTTATTGAACCCCAATGTGCGCTTATGTCTCGGTCATCAACACTGGCAGTTTTGGTCGATTCTGGCCCGTTTCATGGACTATTACTCACTGTTTTGGGGTCTCAGAGTGATTTCCATGATTATCGAACGTCGAGGTGCGCTTACGTGTGGGTCATCCACACTGGCAGTTTTGGCCGATTCTGACCCGTTTCATGGACTATTACTCACTGTTTTGGGGTCTCGGAGTAATTTCCAGGATTAACGAACCTTGGGTGTGTTTACGTGTCGTTCATCAACACAGGCAGTTTTGGCCGGTTCTGGCCCGT
>NW_021179450.1:0-1391 GCF_002162155.2 Triticum dicoccoides | reverse complement strand
CAGAAGAGTATTTTACGTGGAGAAGCTGACAGCTGGGTCCACGTCCGCAGCAAGGAAGTGCCTCCTTATTACACACAAAATAATGATTCATCCACCTGACAGCAGGGACCCACGGGACGGGCAACTGTATTTTGCGAAAAAATGTCCCCCTGTCTAATGGGACCCAACATCTACATCTTCGCACGCAAGGAAGTGCGTCCATATTACGGAAAAAAAAACGATCCGCCCCCTGACTGCTGGGACCCACCAGCTACATCTTCGCATGCAAGGAAGCGCCTGACACGGGACCCTCCTGGTCAAAGCGTACGTAGCGTTGTCATTCTGGTTGCGAACGTGTGCATACATAATGATCGATGTAGAGGCGCGCACGTGTCTAGTAGAGGCACACACGTAGCATGTACACGTACGTACAGCGGCCAGGGTGCAAGAAAGTAAATACGGCCACGTATGTACATACGGGCGGGGTCTCGAACGCCTACTCCCGCATATGTACGGCCAGGGCCCGTGTACATGGCTGGTTGGAACGGAGAAACTGCGTCGTCGTCGTGTTCATGGGGAGGCAACCGGCTTGGTCGCAACGAAATGCATCGTCGTGTTCATCAGGAGGACATTGACGGAACATCCGATGGAAACGAGGCCAGGCACACTGCAGAACATAGGAAACGGCCTTGTGTTCGACCGGCCACGATCGAAACTGGATCCTATTCATTGGGAGGGGTCTGGCGTACCGCAAAACAGAGGAAACAGACTTCTGTTGGACCTTCTATGGTCGAAACTAGGTCCTGTTGATCAGGAGGGGTGTGGCGTACCACAAAACGGAGGAAACAGACTTGTGATGGGGAGCTATGGTTGAAACAGGGGTCTTGTTCATTGGGAGGGGTGTGGCGTACCGCAAAACGGGACTCCACGGGATACTGTTCATCTCCACCGTCGACCTCCTCCAGCCTCCACGGGCTACTATTCATCCACCGTCGACCTCCTCTAGCCTCCACCTGTGACTGTTCATCCACGGGCTCTTGTTCATCCAGCCTCCACCGCGCGCTCCTCCATCGGCTACTGTTCAACCAGCCCTCTCCATGGGGTCCTGTTCAACCACCCCTCCACGGGCTACTGTTCATCCAGCCCAACATCGGCTACTGTTCAACCAGCCCTCCACAGGTTACTGTTCAACCTTCCCTCCATGGGGTCCTGTTCATCCAGCTCTCCACGGGGTCCTGTTCATCCACACCCAACCGGCTCGATCGATCGGGGTCCTGTTCATCCAGCGGCAACACCACGGGGTCCCGTTTATCCAACCCCCACTGGGAACTGTTCATCCAACCCCCCCACCCCAACAAAGCTCATTGTTCATCCAGAGGCAGCATTAATTGGCTTCAGTTAGTAGCAATAGC
>NW_021179449.1:0-1391 GCF_002162155.2 Triticum dicoccoides | reverse complement strand
CAGAAGAGTATTTTACGTGGAGAAGCTGACAGCTGGGTCCACGTCCGCAGCAAGGAAGTGCCTCCTTATTACACACAAAATAATGATTCATCCACCTGACAGCAGGGACCCACGGGACGGGCAACTGTATTTTGCGAAAAAATGTCCCCCTGTCTAATGGGACCCAACATCTACATCTTCGCACGCAAGGAAGTGCGTCCATATTACGGAAAAAAAAACGATCCGCCCCCTGACTGCTGGGACCCACCAGCTACATCTTCGCATGCAAGGAAGCGCCTGACACGGGACCCTCCTGGTCAAAGCGTACGTAGCGTTGTCATTCTGGTTGCGAACGTGTGCATACATAATGATCGATGTAGAGGCGCGCACGTGTCTAGTAGAGGCACACACGTAGCATGTACACGTACGTACAGCGGCCAGGGTGCAAGAAAGTAAATACGGCCACGTATGTACATACGGGCGGGGTCTCGAACGCCTACTCCCGCATATGTACGGCCAGGGCCCGTGTACATGGCTGGTTGGAACGGAGAAACTGCGTCGTCGTCGTGTTCATGGGGAGGCAACCGGCTTGGTCGCAACGAAATGCATCGTCGTGTTCATCAGGAGGACATGGACGGAACATCCGATGGAAACGAGGCCAGGCACACCGCAGAACATAGGAAACGGCCTTGTGTTCGACCGGCCACGATCGAAACTGGATCCTATTCATTGGGAGGGGTCTGGCGTACCGCAAAACAGAGGAAACAGACTTCTGTTGGACCTTCTATGGTCGAAACTAGGTCCTGTTGATCAGGAGGGGTGTGGCGTACCACAAAACGGAGGAAACAGACTTGTGATGGGGAGCTATGGTTGAAACAGGGGTCTTGTTCATTGGGAGGGGTGTGGCGTACCGCAAAACGGGACTCCACGGGATACTGTTCATCTCCACCGTCGACCTCCTCCAGCCTCCACGGGCTACTATTCATCCACCGTCGACCTCCTCTAGCCTCCACCTGTGACTGTTCATCCACGGGCTCTTGTTCATCCAGCCTCCACCGCGCGCTCCTCCATCGGCTACTGTTCAACCAGCCCTCTCCATGGGGTCCTGTTCAACCACCCCTCCACGGGCTACTGTTCATCCAGCCCAACATCGGCTACTGTTCAACCAGCCCTCCACAGGTTACTGTTCAACCTTCCCTCCATGGGGTCCTGTTCATCCAGCTCTCCACGGGGTCCTGTTCATCCACACCCAACCGGCTCGATCGATCGGGGTCCTGTTCATCCAGCGGCAACACCACGGGGTCCCGTTTATCCAACCCCCACTGGGAACTGTTCATCCAACCCCCCCACCCCAACAAAGCTCATTGTTCATCCAGAGGCAGCATTAATTGGCTTCAGTTAGTAGCAATAGC
>NW_021179448.1:0-1319 GCF_002162155.2 Triticum dicoccoides | reverse complement strand
TGTTCTAGGCTCGCATCTCTAGCACAGTCTAGCCTAGGACCAGCACAGTACCGTCGTTGAGCGTTTATTCAACTTTGCATCTCTGAATTGATTATTGCTGACCCTTTTTGCTACCATATTATAAGCCTTCCCAGCTCCACATACATCTACGTCGTGCGTTTGACTCTCCCTGGTAATCGCTCTATCCAAGCTTTGAGAGTTTTTGACTACAACGGTTGCCGATCACCGCCTGCTGCTGGGTAAGAACTGGTAAGAATTTGAGATTTGCTTGACGGATTTGTGACACCCACCACCACCACTTGTTCGTAGTCTGTAGGATCATATTCTTGTGTGTTTCTATTGCTGCTAACCATGCCAGGATCACAAGCCGACGAGATTGACTGGGAGAATTTATCGAACAAGGAGCTTCATGATAAGTTTCACCAAATGATGACTGAACAGGTGCAAGATGTGCTGAACAATTTTGAAGAGGCCATGGAGAAGATCACTGGCTTTGAGAAGACGTTCGAAACAAAGCTCGATAACAAGTTTAATGAATTGCTCGCGCGTCTTCTACCACCACCACCCGCTGCAGCTAACGCACCTCTCCAACAACAACAACAACAACGACTACCTCCACGTCGCGAAGCAGACCTCCGCCGAGCAAGCCGTGTTCCTCTTGCGTTTGGCCAAACTGTTGGTGCTGCTGTTGATACTTCTGTGGCTCCTGCTGCTGACGCGGAGGAGGATGATTATGTGGGAGACTATGAGGATGAGGTTGATCAAAATCAACACTACGTGCAGCCACCTGTACCACCACCAGCAGGTCGACCTCAGGTATATATTCGTAATGGTAGGCCTGCACCACCACCTCAGGTACGAGATGATGTCCATATTCCTAAACTGAAACTGAATATTCCACCATTTGAGGGTAGATATGTTCCTGATATATATCTTACTTGGGAGTTAGAAACTGAACAACGATTTACATGTTTACAATATCCTGAGGAGAGACGAGTTGCTGCTGCTGTTTGTGCTTTCACTAGTTTTGCATGTGTATGGTGGTCTGAACATTGTAGATTGTATCCTATTCCAACTACTTGGGCTGCTTTGAAAACTGCTATGCGTACGCGTTGGGTTCCACCATATTATCAACGTGAATTGCTTCAAAAATTGCAGCGTTTAAGACAAGGAAAAAATTCTGTAGAAGAATATTATCAGGAATTACAAACTGGCATGATTAGATGTGGTATTGTTGAGGAGAATGAAGCTATGCTTGCACGTTTTCTAGGTGGATTAAATAGAGAGATTCAGACCATTCTAGACTATAAGGAGTATAC
>NW_021179447.1:0-1439 GCF_002162155.2 Triticum dicoccoides | reverse complement strand
TGTTTAATCAGTGTGCCGTATATTATACAAGTATTCGACACCAGCAGCTACCATAAGTTTTCCATCCTTGTGCCAGGATCTACCAACAATAAGTGACCATATCATGTCCCTCAAAAAAACAAAAAATGACCACCTCATGTCACATGCCCTAAGATTACCTCCAAATGGTAGGTGCATATGTGTCACACTTGTATCTGGCTCGCTCAATATATATAACATTTTTTCCTCAGAAGTGTCCTATTTGTTTCGTCGGAACCATACATCTAGCTCACAATAAAGCCATCAGGCAATTCTATGCGTAGAGGAAAATGCAAGACATGGATCACAAATTTGTGGCGAGTCAGCGGTGACATAGGCTTCAGAGGCATCAGGAATTCCACACTATGCGCTAATACCAACGTTCCTGCAGTGTCTTAAGTACGGGCTGGTGCGGGGGTCAGTGACATAGTGAGCTGCGACCACCTTGCTAACTTTCGTCTTCACTCATCGTCAACCTGCACACATGCAACTCTGGTTGGCACCGGTGGAAGCACAGAAATACTATTTTGAGCTGCATAATCAATCCTATCACTCTCTGCTTTGTGTAGAAAAACCTGATCGGATGATGAATCTCGACTCGTCGGAGTTTGCAAAAGAGATAGAACGTTCCAGAAGATGGATGTATGATGGGGTCGACGCTTGACCCCAGTTCATCGTGGCTCTCTCTTTCTCTGTACACTCCTCTCTTTGGCACAAACCAAGGAAGAAAGGAAGAAGAAGAAGACACAAAACACGGTGGTGTTTTTTCGGTGCATCAATGCCCGCTGCGAGGACGGCGATTTTCCTCGAGCACGAACTCGATCACGGCAACAAACCGGCGCAACAACAAGCAGTACACAGGGGGCTTCTTTTATACCCGACTCGCTAAGCAACTAACTCTTTTTTTAAGAACGAAGGCTCAAGAAGAGCCTATCTTTGAATTAACAAAGCCATCAACCGGCCAGGAGTACAAGTGTGAGACCACCACACAACATCGGCCAAACGATACAAGGGGGCTGCAAGAACAGCTTACAACACTACACCTACAACCAGCAAACGAAAGATAACTAATGAAGAACTGCTAGTTGAGGAGAAGCCCACTACAGAAAGGCACCTAAAACGACAACAAGTGAAGCCTCGAGGATCAGCAACCGGCAGAGGATGAGTCGAACTCAGGGGCTGAAAACCAGGGGCTGGAGATGACCCAACACCTGCCTCCTCTAACATCGAAGGGGATCCCTTCCCCTCGCCTAGGCTCGAAGGCGCCGCACCGTTGAATGCAGAGACGCTCACCCGAGAGCTAAAGCAATGGTTGGTCTCGAGTCTGGGGCAGCCACGGAGCATGACCACAAGTCAGAGCACACACACATCGGCAACACCGCAGACACCGAAGGAGACCGATAGTAGAGGGTAAACCGCCG
>NW_021179446.1:0-7983 GCF_002162155.2 Triticum dicoccoides | reverse complement strand
AAAAAAAAAGGGAGCAGAAGCCTACCTGGCGCTCACCTGGTAGCCAAACCGGCCCAGCACTGTAGCTGGCCGGCCCAGCCCGCCACCGCTACCCCTGTCGTCTTCCTCCCTGCCAGGAGGACGGGCACGCGCCCGGCGCGCGCGGCCACGCGCCCCGGCCACCTCCTCCCTGCCTGGCTGCCTCCTCCTCCCCTGGTCGCCTCCCGCGACGCCACGCAGCCCCTGGCTCCCTCTCTCACTCTCCTCGCTCCTTCCCTCCGTCCCTATCCCCCTCCTCTGTTCTCCTCACCGAGCGGAGCCCGTCGCCGCCGCTCGCCATAACCACGGCCACCGGGCCTCCCTCGCTCCCCCGACTAGCCTAGAGGCTCCGCCTCGACCCCCTCTTTCCTCTCCACCGAGCCACGAGGCCCCGGGCGTGCCGCATCGCCGCCATCGACGTCGTCTTCTACCTCGGACCCGCCGGCCATCTTCGTCAAATTCGTCGGCTCCGGTGCCTCCCCGAGCTCGCCGAGGCCACCACTGCACCGCTGTGAGCTCCTGTGTTGTTTCCCCCTCTCCGTTCTCTCGTTTGCACACCGCAGCTGCCACTTTGCCGACGACCGGAGCTCGCTGCCGCCGGCCATGCTGCCGTCGCGGCCATGGCCTGTTTCGGTCACGTCCGAGCACGGCTTTGAGCTCGTGGGGCTCACAGGAAGCCCATGCGCAGCTCAGCTTGCCCAAAACCCCACCAGGGCCTCGCGCCCGTTACCACCCGAACTCCGGCGCCACCGCGAGCTCCGTTCCGACGAGCCCCGGCGTTCCCGCAGCCTCCCACCTACCCCATCAGATGCGGGAGAGCCCGGGCTACGCCCCGGTGCCCCCAGCCGCCGCCTCCGTCGCCTTTAGCGCAAGTCCGGCGCGTTGCCGCCGCCATTTTGGTCGCCGCCGGCGTAAGTCCGGCGATGATGACGTGGGCATCATTAGCGGCTAACCCCCCCACACTAATCAACCCCCTAGGCCACTGACAGCGGGCCCCACCCCTGGTCAAACCCCAGTCAGCGCTGGGTTTGACCGGGATTAGCTCCTGTGTCACTGACGTGTGGCCCCCACACGTCAGATTTGACCTGGGGCGCCCAGTTGACCCTGCTGACGTCATTGTGACGTGGGGCTGACGCAATAAGTATTTTCTGGATTTTTTTATAATTCAGGAAATTCCAGAAAATGCCTAAAACTTCTAAAATTCATAGAAATTCAACCGTAACTCCAAATTAAATAAATTATATATGAAAAATTATCAGAAAAATTCAAGGAATCCATCTGTACCATTTTCATGCATGTTAGAACAACTTATAGCTGCTGTTTAGCACAAATCATACTAATGGCATTTAAATATCCACATATGGAGTTTGAATTTGAATCTTGGATTCAAACCAACTTCATTTAATCTGGTTTTAGGTGCATTAGCCCAAAACACATTCATATTGCCATGTCATAGCATGCATCATATTGTGCATTGCATTGATTGTGTTTCTTCTGTGTTTGCCGGTGTTGTTCCCCCTCGGTAGACGTTGTATCGACGATGTGATCGTTGACACTGATGAAGACTCAATGTTATCTTCAGAAGTGCCAGGCAAGCAAAAACCCCCCTTGTTCATTCCGATACAATCCTACTCTCTCGCTCCTGCTCTCTTTTACTGCATTAGGACAACACCGATTCATCTGTTACTTGCTGCGGTAGTTGAACCCCTCTATCCTCTGCATGACCTGTCATTGCCACAGTAAATAGATGAAACCCACTAGCATGAGTAGGAGTTGTTTGAGCCCTGTTGTGCCTACTCATTCATGTTTGTTTGTCATGCCTGCTACTGCTTAGAGTTGAGTCAGGTCTGATTCATCGGGGATGAATCAGAGGCGTGTGAACATGTCCTACCGTGTGTGAGCTAAGTGTGTGAATACGATTTGGTAAAGGTAGCGGTGAGAGGCCATGTAGGAGTACATGGTGGGTTGTCTCATTGCAGCCGTCCTCAGGAACTGAGTTCTGTGTTTGTGATCCATGATTCAGCTACTACCACGCATTGGGCCCGAAACCAATGGACCCTCTCGGCTTCTTGATCACCCTTGTCCTCTGTCCAGGAGTTGCAAGTAGTTTCTGGTGTTTGTAGTATGTTGGAGGCCGTGCGCAGCGCTGACCGTAGGGGTGGGCTGTGATGCGGTAGGCACGTGGCCGGGTAAACCGGGCGCCCGTTTGGTGTCACGGAACCCTGTTCACATCGTTTGGGGCTGTGAGCGAAACTCCGGCCGGATCTCCTCATGGATGGAACCCGAATAGGCGATAAACCTGGACTAGAGACTTGAGTGTTTAGGCAGGCCGTGGCCGACACCCACGTTGGGCTTCCGCTTGAAGGTTGCCGAGTACATGTCGTGTAAACGGCGGTAAGTGGTGAGAGCGTGTGTGAAGAAGTACACCCCTGCAGGGTTAATATCATCTATTCGAATAGCCGTGTCCGCGGAAAAGGACTTCTGGGTTGCTTATATCAGTTCATAGACAAGTGAAAGTGGATACTTTAAAATGCGCAAGATAAGCGTGAGTGCTATGGATGGCGTTCTCGCAGGGAGACGGAAGCGGATCCATAGTGGTGTATTGATATGGTGAATATGTGGACTCGTGTGCGCCACCTCAAAAGAGTTACTTGCAGTCGTAGTTCAGGATAGCCACCGAGTCAAAGCTGGCTTGCTGCAGTTAAACCCCACCATCCCCTTTGTTGACAATGATGCATATGTAGTTAGTTCTGATGTAAGTCTTGCTGGGTACATTTGTACTCACGTTTGCCTATTTTATGTTTTTGCAGAGAGACTTCGGTCTCGCTAGTAGTTCCACGTGGACTTCGACGTTTAGCTTGATACCTCAGCTACGATCTTGTGCCCTCGGCAGGATCTGATAGATAGTCAGGCTTCTCAGCCTTTTTCATTTATAGATGTCTGTACTCAGACATGATAGCTTCCGCTTGTGCTTTGACTTGTATGCTCTGATTGTTGGGTCATGAGACCCATGATTGTAATATCGCGCTCCTCGGAGCCTATTGAATAAATTACTTGAGTCGTAGAGTCATGTTGTGATGCCATGTTGTATTTGCACATATCGAGCATATTGTGTGTATGTTATTGAAATGCTTGGTATGTGTGGGATCTGACCATCTAGTTGTTTATCTTTAGTAGCCTCTCTTCGGGGAAATGTCACGCGATGAATACCGGAGTCCTGTTAGCCCGCTACAGCCCGGTTCACCGGAGTCCTGCTAGCCCAGTGCTACAGCCTGGATTCACTCGCTGATGACCGACACGTTCGATGCTGGGTCATGGATGCCTGTCCCTGTAAGTCTGTGCCGCTTTGGGTTTACGACTAGCCATGTCAGCCCGGGCTCCTCATCATATGGATGCTAGCGACACTGTCATATACGTGTGCCAAAAGGCGCAAACGGTCCCGGGCAAAGGTAAGGCGACACCCGTGGGAATACCGTGCGTGAGGCCGCAAAGTGATATGAGGTGTTACATGCTAGATCGATGTGGCATTGAGTCGGGGTCCTGACAGCGTTGGTATCAGAGCTTGACTGCCTGTAGGATTACCAAGCCAAACTGGTCGAAGTTGAGTCTAGAAATTCTTTAGTTATATAAGGGAATTGATTGTGGGATGGAACGTAAGGCTCTTTTTACTCCTTATACCTCATGCCCTTCTGATCTGAGTCATCTTATCTTTCCTGCGGGGATTAAGAACTAGGCTATCTCTTCTTTCTATTAGGATCACGTGTTACTAATCAGTAGACTTATAAGATTGTTGGATTTAAGTCTCAGTTCAGCTCCTACTACTTCCGTATGTTAATTGTTGATCTCGGAACCTTGATATTGTGCTTCTAAGTGGTTATACCACCATTTTTGTGAATGTCTCAAATCTTTTCTGAGCATTTACAGCCGTTATGCTGTCCGAGTCATCCCAGGTTTCTAAGTAGTCTGATGCATTTGCAAAATCCTTTTCCTCTGGTTTTGATGCTCCTTTATGCCAGCTCAATCACACTAATTGTTGAGTTGAGGTATTCTATTGCCTTGACATTATGTTGGAGTTACTATTATGGCCCTAGGTGTTTAGGGAGTCACCTAGTAATCTAGCAATGTTTTGTGATCCCAGTGTGATGATTCTGGCTTTTATTCTCGAAAGCATCCCGTGATGCCATTTAGTAGTAGGTATTCTACTCCTGGGTTTTGAACCCGAGATTCACCCTACTTACTTCATGTCGATAGTGTTTGCTAGTTCCTTTAGGATATTAGTAACTTTGCGATAGTCCTCGAAGTTCGTGGTATTTCCTTCTTCCAAATACTATGAACTATTTATGGCAGAAGTTCCTCGTTGAACTGAAATATCACAACAGGATTATTCTTGAGGAGTTCTCCATTCATAAATCGTGACTCTGCCAGTTCTACCTTTCTGCATGGGTTATCCGGAAGAAATATGTTGAACTTGGTTCGACATACTAATCTATGCATCCACAACTCAGAAAGTTATATGTTCCTTTGAGTTGTTCTCTTTAGTTGCATTCTGACCCTCGTCTATCAATTGATAGTCAAGAGTATGCGTGCGTTCGTTCATCGATGCCTATGACTCTTGTGGTCTGTCAAGCCATTCTATTCCGGAATGACTAGGAGAAACAAACTCCAGTACCTCTTCCATATCTAGGATTGGGTCAAAGTAGTTGTATTCCGCAGATCAAATGCCAATCCAGCTTTTGGTTCTGCTCTACCTTGGAGTATTACATATTTTATATCGAGATTTTTATAGGAATTGCACACCATCCCATGAACTCTTGGTACAGTGACACTTCTTGCCATCACTGTTCATTCCTCGGCCATCGTGTTGATGCAACCGGAATACCGACAAATGAATTGTGATGTGTGAAATCAATACTGCTAGCAACTCTGTTGCTTGGTAGTTAAAGGATAATAATTTCATTCTTAGTATGTTGGTTTTCGAATCATCCTTCTAAGACTGATCGTGCTACCTAGTCCTTATTTCGGTGCACCCTTCGATTGATGAGTTAGGATCTTGTCAAGTCCTCACTCATTTGATCATATCGTCTTGCCCTCAAAAGCAAGATTGTTCTCGAGCTTAGTAACATACCGGTGGTTCGTGACTTTCCAAATATCTTCTTGGAGGTGTTACCGGGTTGTCACCTGACCGCTATGTTGAGTTCGTGATCAAGTTGGTTTCTTGTGAACCACCTTCTCTCCAAGAATCGGTGTTAGATATCCCTGAGCTAGTTGGTTAAGCTAAACGACAACTTGGAGGGTTGGAAGATAAAAGCTTGCCTGACTTAGTTCGTTCCAAAGGGATATTCTTGTGTAGTGTGTGTTGAAGAAAGATGATATCTTCATCGATTGGTCCTTGTGATCAGTTGCTGGAACTATTGTCTTATCAATCCTTTGATTTGAGTGTGGGCTATCGTCAAATCAAGTCGGAACCAACGATGTTCGTAATGTTGTCTTACTCGTGGTTGATCCCTCGAGCATACACCATTATATCCTTTGGGTCTGACCAATGCTATCACCGTGTTCACTTAACTATGGAATTCCTTTTAAAAGGAAACCTAGATGAATTGTTGTTGAGCCCATTGACAACATCCTTGTCTTCTCCATAATTTTGCTGAACATTAAGCTAGTGTTGGAAACTTTTGAAAGCATTTGTTCATGCTAGCTCATGAAGCATATGTTTGGATGAAGGTAGTGACTTCCTTTAATTCATGTGCATCTGATGCAAGTTGCCGCCGTGGATTCGAGAAAGTCAATGTTGCTTTCTTTGGAATCATTCCAAATCAGTCATGCGCACGTGCGAAGAATGATGTGGTTTGAAGACTTGCAACCTTCAATCTATGTGTATCCCTAGCACACCAAGCCACTGATTGATTTGTTCAAGGAGAAGGAGTTCCTTCATAAGAGCTAATCCGGACTTATGAAAGAACTTCGATACCCTCGTTGATGGTTCCCCCTCCTGAACTCGGTAGTGTTTTATTATAAGACTACCACGTGGTCATGCTTGTCTGGGACAACGTGTTCACATGTTTGTAGCAGAACCAGCTCATGTTTTGGAGCTTGCTATCGTAGTTCATCTCCCGAGAATCCCGCAACGTCATCTCGTCGATTTGTGTTGCAAACTTTCATTTTTCTTCCTAAGACTCGATGAGTCTGGGATATCCTGACACCAACCAGATCTGAATCTCAGGCAGATATGATGGTTGGAACATTCTCCAAGAACTATAATATTGGTCCCTCGATAACCGGTAAGTGGATGTCGTGGCCAACACACCCAGCCGGAAGACCTGTTATTATAATATCTTGTTTGAGGAAGTTGGCCACCTCCCCATAGGGATTTCGTAGGATTACTCCTTAGTTGCCCCTATGGATTTCTGTGTTCCGAAGTCCGACCTTTTTACTTGATGTTCTAGATATCAAACCATATCTATGGGTGGGTTACACTAGCACATCAAGGAGAACATTAGAAGCGGAGTGCTAAATGTCTCTCGGTCGATCATCCAGATTTTTATTTCCTTGGCCTCGCTAAGGTGAAATCTGAGAAGGTATTATCTTCCTTTGCATCTGCATCATCCATCATTAGCCATCATGGTAGCAAGTTGTGTTGCCAGGATCCTTGACACGGATGTTGGTAAAACCTTGATGAATGTGGAAATGCTCAAGTTCTTGAGAGCACGCTCAAGCGCTAGGTGTTATCATCGACGCTAACTGGGATTCCTCTCAGTTTCCTCGGCAATGCTATGACCTTTTCAACCAGTGAATTAACTCTCTAGTGTTGGGTTCTTCCCCAGTTACCAGAATCATTCCCAGCATTTGCATTTTGTTCCTAGCTTGCACCGTCAATGTGCCATTCTACCATGGGTCTCTTCCATTTCCGGTGGTAAGCAAATTCATCCATTACGTTGTCTTCAACAAGGTAATCCACATCATCCAAGTCCGAGTATGCCATTCTACCGACCCCCGCCAATCGATTGTTGTGATTTGCCTTAGGCTGATATAGAGAGTCTTAACGATCTCTATATCAAAGGTAATTCTTTTTGCCACTTAAGATAATAATCTACGAATCACCCCCCTCCAGGATGTTTCGTCGTGGTATCATGGCAACTCAACTCCTCGCTACGTTGACAACCGTTCACCACCTTCTTAGGTGTGGAATCGTTGTCTACCTAGTGAACCTTCGTCATCTGTTCCACTCCATTTCTCTAGAGGTGTGCTTCATCTCTCAGCTCGAGAGATGTTGCTATGTCTCATTCCGTGAGTTAATCCTAAGTTGTTCGATCTTCGAGAAGATCGACCCTTCTAGAGTCTCCTTCTTCTCTCTAGGTCATGTTGGCAGGATTTCTCAGAGCAAGACTTCAAGATAATGATGGTGATCGAATCAACGTTCAACTGAAGTGCAACCGGGATCGTGAAGATTATACTAGTTTGCGTTTCCCCTTCAGCCTACCCTACGCCTGAATCTCGAGACGAGATTCTTGTTTAGTGGGGGTGAGTTGTCACATCCCTAGTTCTGGCCTGTCCTATGCTTGCTTCCATGTGTGCATCATGTTTAAATTCAAATGAAATTTGAATTGAGGAATTTTCAAAAGCCTCAGGAAACCTCTAAAAATAACCAACAATTAAATCTTCTCAAATGTGTCCAAGAAAATGTTCCTGATATTCCTTGGAAATATTGGTAAGAGGTAAAATTCAAACCAATATTTTTGGAGTCACAGAGATAATTATTTTGGCCATTTGAATTAATCCAATAACTATTTGCTTTGGAATTATATTTAATATATATTAAATATGACTCCAATAATTCTGGAAGTTTGTGAGTGGCTTTATATATATTTTAGCAAGCCACATAAAATTCTACAGAATTTATTTAAATGATTTAGTTGCTAAACTAAATCAAAACAAACTACAGAAAATAGAAAACAGAAAAAAAAA
>NW_021179445.1:0-865 GCF_002162155.2 Triticum dicoccoides | reverse complement strand
GCTCTCTTTCCAGGAGGTGAGCCGTGTGGGGATCCCGGATCTGAATTCGGGGGCCGCTGCCCATTCAGGGTCACGCGGCTCGGTGATATAGAACCACCCCGATTGCCACCCCTTGATGGTTTCCACGAAAGTGCCCTCGAGCCATGTAACATGGGACATCCTGCCCACCATGGCGCCTCCGCATTCCGCTTGGCTGCCCTTCACAACCTTCGGCTTGACACTGAAGGTCTTGAGCCACAAGCCGAAGTGGGGCTGGATGCAGAGGAAGGCCTCACACATGACGATGAACA
Source organism: Triticum dicoccoides (assembly GCF_002162155.2). Taxonomy (NCBI): domain Eukaryota; kingdom Viridiplantae; phylum Streptophyta; class Magnoliopsida; order Poales; family Poaceae; genus Triticum; species Triticum dicoccoides. The sequence goes on along the minus strand of NW_021179445.1, from coordinate 575 downwards.
CCGAGATGTTGAGGATAAAATTCGGGGCCAGATCATGGAAATCTAAGCCGTAATAGAACATGAGTCCCCGGACAAAGGGATGAAGTGGGAATCCCAGTCCGCGGAGGAAATGGGGAAGGAAAACTACCCTCTCATGGGGCCTAGGGGTGGGGATGAGCTCTCCCTCGTTGGGGAGTCATTAAAAATAAGCATCTAAGCTCATTTTTTAGTAAAGTTAATCACAACTATTTTTTCTTCTATTTCTTTCTGAGTAGTTTTTTATATAGTTTTTTTTCTTTTCTGCTATATTTATTTTTTTCCATTTTTTTCTGTGTGGTAATAAGTCATTAAAAATAAGCATCTATGCTCATGTTTTTAGTAAAGTTAATCACAACTAATTTTTCTTCTATTTATTTTTGAGTAGTTTTTCTATAGTTTTTTTTCTTTTCTGCTATATTTATTTTTTTCCTATTTATTTCTAGGTTGTAATAAGTCATGAAAAATAAAAAAGATTTTAGTAAAGTTAATCACAATTATTTTTTCTTCTATTTATTTCTGAGTAGTTTTTTATATAGTTTTTTTTCTTTTCTGCTATA
>NW_021179444.1:0-1439 GCF_002162155.2 Triticum dicoccoides | reverse complement strand
TCCTACCCTCCCGTGGCAGCGGGGTCCTATTGGAAACTAAGGGATATTAAGGCCTCCTTTTAATAGAGAACCGGAACAAAGCATTAGCACATAGTGAATACATGAACTCCTCAAACTATGGTCATCACCGGGAGTGGTCCCGATTATTGTCACTTCGGGGTTGCCGGATCATAACACATAGTAGGTGACTATAGACTTGCAAGGTAGGATCAAGAACACACATATATTCATGAAAACATAATAGGTTCAGATCTGAAATCATGGCACTCGGGCCCTAGTGACAAGCATTAAGCATAGCAAAGTCATAGCAACATCAATCTCAGAACATAGTGGATACTAGGGATCAAACCCTAACAAAACTAACTCGATTACATGATAAATCTCATCCAACCCATCCCGTCCAGCAAGCCTACGATGCAATTACTCACGCACGACGGTGAGCATCATGAAATTGGTGATGGAGGATGGTTGATGATGACGACGGCAACGAGTCCCCCTCTCCGGAGCCCCGAACGGACTCCAGATCAGCCCTCCCGAGAGAGATTAGGGATTGGCGACGGCTCCGTATTGTAAAAGGCGATGAAACTTTCTGTCTGATTTTTTTCTCCCCGAAAGCCAATATATGGAGTTGGAGTTGGCGTCGGAGGGACACCAGGGGGCCCACGAGGTAGGGGGCGCGCCCAGGGGGAGGGGCGCGCCCCCACCCTCGTGGACAGGGTGTGGGCCCCCTGGTCTTCATCTTTGGCGAGGATTTTTTATTATTTATTCTAAGATATTCCGTGGAGTTTCAGGTCATTCCGAGAACTTTTGTTTTCTGCACATAAAACAACACCATGGCAATTCTGCTGAAAACAGCATCTGTCCGGGTTAGTTCCATTCAAATCATACAAGTTAGAGTCCAAAACAAGGGCAAAAGTGTTTGGAAAAGTAGATACGATGGAGACGTATCATGCACCTCCCAAGCTCCTGTATTTTGTACTATTTTTTGAACTCAAAAGCTCTCCTTCAGTAAGAGACAACTTTTCTGTGCTAGATAAAGGAGTAGGTGCAGACTTACACCTTTTTTACTAAGTCTGTAGCATACTTTTCTTAAGAGAGATGAAGACCATCCTTGTGTTGCTTGACCTCAATACCAAGAAAATAATGTAGATCTCCTAGATCCTTAAGAGCAAATTCTGCACTCAAATCCTTCAACAGTGCTGTTATTGCTTCATCAGATGAGCTTGTCACAATTATATCATCAACATATATGAGAATAAAAATGGATACACTTGACTTGTTGTAAATGAACAATGAAGTGTCAGACTTTGAAGGAACAAAACCAAGTGCTTGCATCTTTTTACTGAGACGAGAATACCATGCTCTTGGGGCCTGCTTCAGTCCATACAATGCTTTGTCAAGCTTGCACACATGAAGTGGTGCACGTGAATTTTCAAACC
>NW_021179443.1:0-867 GCF_002162155.2 Triticum dicoccoides | reverse complement strand
GCTCTCTTTCCAGGAGGTGAGCCGTGTGGGGATCCCGGATCTGAATTCGGGGGCCGCTGCCCATTCAGGGTCACGCGGCTCGGTGATATAGAACCACCCCGATTGCCACCCCTTGATGGTTTCCACGAAAGTGCCCTCGAGCCATGTAACATGGGACATCCTGCCCACCATGGCGCCTCCGCATTCCGCTTGGCTGCCCTTCACAACCTTCGGCTTGACACTGAAGGTCTTGAGCCACAAGCCGAAGTGGGGCTGGATGCAGAGGAAGGCCTCACACATGACGATGAACACCGAGATGTTGAGGATAAAATTCGGGGCCAGATCATGGAAATCTAAGCCGTAATAGAACATGAGTCCCCGGACAAAGGGATGAAGTGGGAATCCCAGTCCGCGGAGGAAATGGGGAAGGAAAACTACCCTCTCATGGGGCCTAGGGGTGGGGATGAGCTCTCCCTCGTTGGGGAGTCATTAAAAATAAGCATCTAAGCTCATTTTTTAGTAAAGTTAATCACAACTATTTTTTCTTCTATTTCTTTCTGAGTAGTTTTTTATATAGTTTTTTTTTCTTTTCTGCTATATTTATTTTTTTTCCATTTTTTTCTGTGTGGTAATAAGTCATTAAAAATAAGCATCTATGCTCATGTTTTTAGTAAAGTTAATCACAACTAATTTTTCTTCTATTTATTTTTGAGTAGTTTTTCTATAGTTTTTTTTCTTTTCTGCTATATTTATTTTTTTCCTATTTATTTCTAGGTTGTAATAAGTCATGAAAAATAAAAAAGATTTTAGTAAAGTTAATCACAATTATTTTTTCTTCTATTTATTTCTGAGTAGTTTTTTATATAGTTTTTTTTCTTTTCTGCTATA
>NW_021179442.1:0-1440 GCF_002162155.2 Triticum dicoccoides | reverse complement strand
TCCTACCCTCCCGTGGCAGCGGGGTCCTATTGGAAACTAAGGGATATTAAGGCCTCCTTTTAATAGAGAACCGGAACAAAGCATTAGCACATAGTGAATACATGAACTCCTCAAACTATGGTCATCACCGGGAGTGGTCCCGATTATTGTCACTTCGGGGTTGCCGGATCATAACACATAGTAGGTGACTATAGACTTGCAAGGTAGGATCAAGAACACACATATATTCATGAAAACATAATAGGTTCAGATCTGAAATCATGGCACTCGGGCCCTAGTGACAAGCATTAAGCATAGCAAAGTCATAGCAACATCAATCTCAGAACATAGTGGATACTAGGGATCAAACCCTAACAAAACTAACTCGATTACATGATAAATCTCATCCAACCCATCCCGTCCAGCAAGCCTACGATGCAATTACTCACGCACGACGGTGAGCATCATGAAATTGGTGATGGAGGATGGTTGATGATGACGACGGCAACGAGTCCCCCTCTCCGGAGCCCCGAACGGACTCCAGATCAGCCCTCCCGAGAGAGATTAGGGATTGGCGACGGCTCCGTATTGTAAAAGGCGATGAAACTTTCTGTCTGATTTTTTTCTCCCCGAAAGCCAATATATGGAGTTGGAGTTGGCGTCGGAGGGACACCAGGGGGCCCACGAGGTAGGGGGCGCGCCCAGGGGGAGGGGCGCGCCCCCCACCCTCGTGGACAGGGTGTGGGCCCCCTGGTCTTCATCTTTGGCGAGGATTTTTTATTATTTATTCTAAGATATTCCGTGGAGTTTCAGGTCATTCCGAGAACTTTTGTTTTCTGCACATAAAACAACACCATGGCAATTCTGCTGAAAACAGCATCTGTCCGGGTTAGTTCCATTCAAATCATACAAGTTAGAGTCCAAAACAAGGGCAAAAGTGTTTGGAAAAGTAGATACGACGGAGACGTATCATGCACCTCCCAAGCTCTTGTATTTTGTACTATTTTTTGAACTCAAAAGCTCTCCTTCAGTAAGAGACAACTTTTCTGTGCTAGATAAAGGAGTAGGTGCAGACTTACACCTTTTTTACTAAGTCTGTAGCATACTTTTCTTAAGAGAGATGAAGACCATCCTTGTGTTGCTTGACCTCAATACCAAGAAAATAATGTAGATCTCCTAGATCCTTAAGAGCAAATTCTGCACTCAAATCCTTCAACAGTGCTGTTATTGCTTCATCAGATGAGCTTGTCACAATTATATCATCAACATATATGAGAATAAAAATGGATACACTTGACTTGTTGTAAATGAACAATGAAGTGTCAGACTTTGAAGGAACAAAACCAAGTGCTTGCATCTTTTTACTGAGACGAGAATACCATGCTCTTGGGGCCTGCTTCAGTCCATACAATGCTTTGTCAAGCTTGCACACATGAAGTGGTGCACGTGAATTTTCAAACC
>NW_021179441.1:0-1161 GCF_002162155.2 Triticum dicoccoides | reverse complement strand
GGCAGGATCTGGTAGATAGTCAGGCTTCTCAGTCTTTTTCATTTATAGATGTCTGTACTCAGACATGATAGCTTCCGCTTGTGCTTTGATTTGTATGCTCTGATTGTTGGGTCATGAGACCCCTGTTTGTAATATCTCGCTCCTCGGAGCCTAATGAATAAACTACTTGAGTCGTAGAGTTATTTTGTGATACCATGTTGTATTGCACATATCGAGCATATTGTGTGTATGTTATTGAAATGCTTGGTATGTGTGGGATCTGACCATCTAGTTGTTTATCTTTAGTAGCCTCTCTTACGGGGAAATGTCTCCTAGTGTTTCCACCGAGCCATGGTAGCTTGCTACTGCTCCGGAACACTTAGGCTGGCCGGCATGTGTCCTTCGTTCCTGTGTCTGTCCCTTCGGGGAAATGTCACGCGATGAATACCGGAGTCCTGTTAGCCCGCTACAGCCCGGTTCACCGGAGTCCTGCTAGCCCAGTGCTACAGCCTGGATTCACTCGCTGATGACCGACACGTTCGATGCTGGGTCATGAATGCCTGTCCCTGTAAGTCTGTGCCGCTTTGGGTTTACCACTAGCCATGTCAGCCCGGGCTCCTTATCATATGGATGCTAGCGACACTGTCATATACGTGTGCCAAAAGGCGCAAACGGTCCCGGGCAAAGGTAAGGCGACACCCGTGGGAATACCGTGCGTGAGGCCGAAAAGTGATATGAGGTGTTACATGCTAGATCGATGTGGCATTGAGTCGGGGTCCTGACAGCGTTGGTATCAGAGCTTGACTGCCTGTAGGATTACCAAGCCAAACTGGTCGAAGTTGAGTCTAGAAATTCTTTAGTTATATAAGGGAATTGATTGTGGGATGGAACGTAAGGCTCTTTTTACTCCTTATACCTCATGCCCTTCTGATCTGAGTCATCTTATCTTTCCTGCGGGGATTAAGAACTAGGCTATCTCTTCTTTCTATTAGGATCACGTGTTACTAATCAGTAGACTTATAAGATTGTTGGATTTAAGTCTCAGTTCAGTTCCTACTACTTCCGTATGTTAATTGTTGATCTCGGAACCTTGATATTGTGCTTCTGAGTGGTTATGCCACCATTTTTGTGATTGTCTCAAATCTTTTTGAGCAATTATAGCCGTTATGCTGTCCGAGTCAT
>NW_021179440.1:0-1487 GCF_002162155.2 Triticum dicoccoides | reverse complement strand
TTTTTTTATCAAAGTAGAGATACTTTGACTATACATAAAACTTATATGTAAACTAGAAAGGATAGGAGGGAGTATATTGTACGTTCAAAAATGAAACGAACATTGAATACCCTTTATATATGATTTGCGGATGCTATGATCACCGGTTCAAATTTTTGAATCCACCTTAGGTATCTTGTGCCCCCACTCGTTCTCTCTCTATTTCATCTCGGGGTCCGGAGATCGATTGAAAGAGGACTAGGGTGGGTACACGTGAATGATACTCAGCGGAATGTTCAAATGAGGCATGCGGGAGGATTGACTCGACCGGAGGGCGACATGATTGATGGAGAAGAGGGTTGGAGAGTAATGAAAAATAAGCAAACACCACATGATTATACTTGAACGGCTCAAATAAACAATAAGTTGTCTCGCTTGGCCTACATAGTGAAAGGTCTAATGCACAACGCGGAGCACTGATGCTCGAATATGGCTGGGAGAACAAGGAAACCGACATGTGCGGCACACCCGTCGGGACGACGTAGCGTAGACTAGTCCAATGGAGGAGCTAGCCCACGACCTCCTCGCCGCCGACAACCGTTCATGTGGGTCATGGGGGCCAACAACATGGCGCAGGTCGAGCACCGCCGCTGGACACGGCGACCACGGTGAGTGACACGCTCATCGTCGCTAGACAAGGTCGGTATCAGTGTGCCAAGGGTGGCGTTAGTGTTGTGGCACGACCAACAGTATGTTTGGTTTGTGCCCAAGGTTGCCCCATCAAAGCATTGGGTAGCCAAAATTTTGGCTGAGGTATTGGTTGCCCACGATTTGGCCGACATTGGCAAGAAAAATGAACTAGAGTTGGCTAGAGTTCATTGGCATGCCAAAAAAATGGCAACCATCCAAACAAAGACCAATCTTTGGGTCATGACCAAAATTTTGGTAAGGTGCACTTTGGCCACAATCCAAATAGACCACAACACCTGGCTCATCGAGGATGCACGGGGCACCGCGACGCATCCGCGGAGTGGTGTAGTGTGGCCAACTGCATCCTCAGGACCCGAGACCATGCCGGGTCATCTTGCTTTTTCAATGACATGCGGGGATCGCATGTGAGCAAAGGGCATCTCCAATGTTGCCACGACCACTGCTGACTACCTTGGCACACCAAAACCCTCGTCCCTCGCGCCGTCACACGGTGCGTTCCCAGCCGGCACTAGCTGGCTGCATTCATGTCGTCCGTTCGTATGCCGTCGTTAAGAGGCTCGGTGCCCGAGGAACCAACTCCGGCGACTTAATGACGCACCCGGACGCTTGGCCTCATTGGAATGCGCTACTTAAAGCGGCAACGCCCAGCTAACCTCCACACCATAGTGCATCGTCCTCCTACCTGGCACCACATCCGCCATGACCGCAAGCACGAACGCTCTGCGGGAGAGCTTGTCTTCGGGGATGAAGCTCGAGGTCGCTGCCCTCGGTCAAGTCGCCTCTCGCAACGCAATAGC
>NW_021179439.1:0-1120 GCF_002162155.2 Triticum dicoccoides | reverse complement strand
GAACGAGGGAGTAATCATCAGCACGAGACTGCCAAGCATTCATAATGTCTTGGTTCTCTGGGACGGGAGCGTCACCTAGCGGTCCTTCTAGGACATATTGTTTCCTGGCAGCTATGAGGATGATCCTCAGGTTCCGGACCCAGTCCGTATAGTTGCTGCCATCATCTTTCAGCTTGGTTTTCTCTAGGAACGCATTGAAGTTCATGTTGACATGAGCGTTGGCCATTTGATCTACAAGACATATTTGCAAAGGTTTTAGACTAAGTTCATGATAATTAAGTTCTAATCAAATTATGAACTCCCACTTAGATTAGACATCCCTCTAGTCATCTAAGTGTTACACGATCCGAGTCGACTAGCCCGTGTCCGATCATCACGTGAGACGGACTAGTCATCGTCGGTGAACATCTTCATGTTGATCGTATCTTCCATACGACTCGTGTTTGACCTTTCGGTCTTCGTGTTCCGAGGCCATGTCTGCACATGCTAGGCTCGTCAAGTTAACCCTAAGTGTTTTCGCTGTGTAAAACTGTCTTACACCCGTTGTATGTGAACGTAAGAATCCATCACACCCGATCATCACGTGGTGCTTAGAAGCGATGAACTGTAGCAACGGTGCACAGTTAGGGGAGAACACTTCTTGAAATTTTGTAAGGGATCATCTTATTTACTACCGTCGTCCTAAGTAAACAAGATGCATAAAACATAATAAACATCACATGCAATTATATAAAGTAGTGACATGATATGGCCAATATCATATAGCTCCTTTGATCTCCATCTTCGGGGCTCCATGATCATCTTGTCACCGGCATGACACCATGATCTCCATCATCATGATCTCCATCATCGTGTCTTCATGAAGTTGTCACACCAACGACTACTTCTACTTCTATGACTAACGCGTTTAGCAATAAAGTAAAGTAAGTTACATGGCGTTCTTCAATGACACGCAGGTCATACAAAAATAAAGACAACTCCTATGGCTCCTGCCGGTTGTCATACTCATCGACATGCAAGTCGTGAATCCTATTACAAGAACATGATCTCATACATCACAATTCATCATTCATCACAACTTCTGGCCATATCACATCACATGATCAATCGCTGCAAAAAC
>NW_021179438.1:0-911 GCF_002162155.2 Triticum dicoccoides | reverse complement strand
TTCTGGCTATCCTATTTTTAGGTGTTTCTGAGTGTTTTGAGACAGGTGCCATTATAGGAAGTTTTTTTTGACCCGTTTCCAGTTTTTGGGTCCGGACAGTCAAAAAAAAAAAATTGGTCAAAAAAATTTCGTGCCCATCCTGTCAGTTTGAGCTAAGAAGAGTTTTGAGACACTCGCCATTATAGTGATTTTTCGCAAAAAAAAAAATCAGCGCAAAAAAAAAAGAGCGCAAAAAAAAAGAGCGAAAAAAAAATTCCAGAGTGTGCTTTTCCCTTGTTTACGTGCCGCGCCGTGATTTTGTTAGTGTTCTAGGCTCGCGTCTCTAGCACAGTCTAGCCTAGGACCAGCACAGTACCGTCGTTGAGCGTTTATTCAACTTTGCATCTCTGAATTGATTATTGCTGACCCTTTTTGCTACCATATTATAAGCCTTCCCAGCTCCACATACATCTACGTCGTGCGTTAGACTCTCCCTGGTAATCGCTCTATCCAAGCTTTGAGAGTTTTTGACTACAACGGTTGCCGATCACCGCCTGCTGTTGGGTAAGAACTGGTAAGAATTTGAGATTTGCTTGACGGATTTGTGACACCCACCACCACCACTTGTTCGTAGTCTGTAGGATCATATTCTTGTGTGTTTCTATTGCTGCTAACCATGCCAGGATCACAAGCCGACGAGATTGACTGGGAGAATTTATCGAACAAGGAGCTTCATGATAAGTTTCAGCAAATGATGACTGAACAGGTGCAAGATGTGCTGAACAATTTTGAAGAGGCCATGGAGAAGATCACTGGCTTTGAGAAGACGTTCGAAACAAAGCTCGATAACAAGTTTAATGAATTGCTCACGCGTCTTCCACCACCACCACCCGCTGCAGCTAACGCACCTCTCCAACAACAACAACAACAAC
>NW_021179437.1:0-2355 GCF_002162155.2 Triticum dicoccoides | reverse complement strand
GTTAGACAGAGTCGGTTACAATGGAAGGAGATCTACATATCCGTATTGCCAAGCTTGCCTTCCATGCCAAGGAAAGTCCCATCCGGACACGGGATGAAGTCTTAAATCTTGTATCTTATTAGTCTAGGAGTCCGGCCAAAGATGATAGTTCGGCTATCCGGACACCCCCTAGTCCAGGACTCCCTCAGTAGCCCCTGAACCAAGCTTCAATGATGACGAGTCCGGCACGCATATTGTCTTCAGCATTGCAAGGCGGATTCCTCATCCGAATACTTCATAGAAGATTTTGAACACAAGGATAGTGTCTGGCTCTACAAAATAAGTTCCACATACCACCGTAGAGAGAATAACATTTACACAAGTTCAATCTGCTGACGTATTCCATGGCGTGACATCACACCACGGCCAGGCCTTTATTCGAATCATTTTTGCGGTTCCACCTCAGCGCGTCTAGCGAGGCGGTTTCCTTGGCACATCTTGTCAAAGCAGAGATCATGTCCCCTTATTCCGGGATTCTCATCAATATGGGCGTGGGTAACCCAACCGCGCCATTGATTACGGTGCTTGAGAGATAAGCGAGTTTTACCAGGCTGGTGGGGACGCATAGTTTCGTCCGTCCATATAAGGGGATAAGGATCCACCTTTTTACCTACACCTTCTTCCTCCTTTTCTTATCCATTTCCGCGTACTCGAGCTCCAGCGCCCATGTCCGCACATCTCGCCTCAACCTTCCCCAGCCATGTCCGGAGCGGGAGGCAAGTGGATGGCCTACTCCGTCACGGAGGGGCACATCAAAAAGTTGAGGAAAGCCGGATACCTTCACAACGACATTGCGCACCGGCTTCCAGACGAGGAGCAGCTCGTCCCCACCCCCAGGTCCCATGAGAGGGTGGTGTTCCTTCCCCATTTCCTCCGCGGACTGGGCTTCCCACTCCACCCATTTGTCTGGGGGCTCCTGTTCTACTACGGCCTGGATTTCCATGATCTGGCCCCGGATTTCATCCTCAACATCTCAGCATTTATCGTTGTGTGCGAGGCCTTCCTCCGCATCAAACCCCACTTCGGCTTATGGCTGAACACCGTCAATGTCAAGTCGAAGGTAGCGAGCGGCCAGCAGGCGGAGTGCGGAGGCGCCATGGTGGGCAAGATGCCCAACGTCATATGGCTCGAGGGCGCCTTCGTGGAAACCATCAAAGGGTGGCAATCAGGGTGGTTCTACATCACCGAGCCGCGTGACCCTGAATGGGCAGCGGCCCCCGAATTCAGATCTGGCATCCCCACACGGTTCACCTCCTGGAAAGAGAAGGGCCTGACATGGGGTGATTTGGAAGAGCTGACCGGACTCCAAACCTGCGTCCAAAACCTTGTGAACAAGAAGATCAAGCTCGTCAACGCAGTCCAGGTCATGCTCATCTGCCGGATCCTCCCGTGCCAACAACGGGCTTTCAACTTGTGGGAGTTTGATCCGGCACAGCACTAGACCTTGAGCAGGCTCTTCGACACTACGTACGAAGACGCTTGGAAGGTGCTGTTCAAGGGCGCTGAGGCTCCCGCATCCGCTACCGAATATCGCGGATTCAGCTCGCAGCGTCAAGCCGGTGAGGTAAGATATTTTACCCTTTACGGGACACTTGTTTTTCATAGTTTGACTCTATGCGGGATCTAAACTCCCTTACCTTTGACATGCCTGGCAGAAGAAGTCCGGGCAGGTTAACTGTCCGGCTCCCTTACCGGAAGACCCAGCGGACGCCCGATTGATGGGGCTGCTAGTTCCGGAACCTCATGTGGTGCCGGACAAGAAGGCCAAGAAGAAGGCCACGGGAACCCGAAAGAGTTTCCGACATCAGGTGTTATCGGATTCATCGTCCGATGACCCCGAGGCGGACTCCTCCCGCGAAGACAAGGAGGAGAAAAAAGAGGCTTCTCCCCCAGCGGGGGGACAGAAGAAAAGAAAGGCCTCCCCAACTGGGGAGGCCGGAGGGTCCAAGAAGGGAAGGACCCTTCCTCCGGGCTTTTCCACCAACGCCAACGACGGCGAAGAGGATTGGCCCTCGACGGCCAAGCCCCTGGCAAGATCGTAAGTGTCCGGATTCTAGAATAACTCATGATTTTCCTTTGTCGTGTACTGTCTTCTAACGCCGAATACAACCATGTAGCCCTCCCAAGGACGAGCTCCCCGCTTCGTTGAGCGGCCCCCTGGATTCGTCGGATGTGAATAGCACTTCACTTCCGACCGCCTCCTCCCCCCGTGACGCAGACGACGCCACGGTGGAGTCCCAGAATGGGGCCCAACCAGGAGGAGGTGGTCCTAGAGGCGCCGCAAGGCGACCTCCCAGACTCTGGGTGCAAAGAGGG
>NW_021179436.1:0-2355 GCF_002162155.2 Triticum dicoccoides | reverse complement strand
GTTAGACAGAGTCGGTTACAATGGAAGGAGATCTACATATCCGTATTGCCAAGCTTGCCTTCCATGCCAAGGAAAGTCCCATCCGGACACGGGATGAAGTCTTAAATCTTGTATCTTATTAGTCTAGGAGTCCGGCCAAAGATGATAGTTCGGCTATCCGGACACCCCCTAGTCCAGGACTCCCTCAGTAGCCCCTGAACCAAGCTTCAATGATGACGAGTCCGGCACGCATATTGTCTTCAGCATTGCAAGGCGGATTCCTCATCCGAATACTTCATAGAAGATTTTGAACACAAGGATAGTGTCTGGCTCTACAAAATAAGTTCCACATACCACCGTAGAGAGAATAACATTTACACAAGTTCAATCTGCTGACGTATTCCATGGCGTGACATCACACCACGGCCAGGCCTTTATTCGAATCATTTTTGCGGTTCCACCTCAGCGCGTCTAGCGAGGCGGTTTCCTTGGCACATCTTGTCAAAGCAGAGATCATGTCCCCTTATTCCGGGATTCTCATCAATATGGGCGTGGGTAACCCAACCGCGCCATTGATTACGGTGCTTGAGAGATAAGCGAGTTTTACCAGGCTGGTGGGGACGCATAGTTTCGTCCGTCCATATAAGGGGATAAGGATCCACCTTTTTACCTACACCTTCTTCCTCCTTTTCTTATCCATTTCCGCGTACTCGAGCTCCAGCGCCCATGTCCGCACATCTCGCCTCAACCTTCCCCAGCCATGTCCGGAGCGGGAGGCAAGTGGATGGCCTCCTCCGTCACGGAGGGGCACATCAAAAAGTTGAGGAAAGCCGGATACCTTCACAACGACATTGCGCACCGGCTTCCAGACGAGGAGCAGCTCGTCCCCACCCCCAGGTCCCATGAGAGGGTGGTGTTCCTTCCCCATTTCCTCCGCGGACTGGGCTTCCCACTCCACCCATTTGTCTGGGGGCTCCTGTTCTACTACGGCCTGGATTTCCATGATCTGGCCCCGGATTTCATCCTCAACATCTCAGCATTTATCGTTGTGTGCGAGGCCTTCCTCCGCATCAAACCCCACTTCGGCTTATGGCTGAACACCGTCAATGTCAAGTCGAAGGTAGTGAGCGGCCAGCAGGCGGAGTGCGGAGGCGCCATGGTGGGCAAGATGCCCAACGTCATATGGCTCGAGGGCGCCTTCGTGGAAACCATCAAAGGGTGGCAATCAGGGTGGTTCTACATCACCGAGCCGCGTGACCCTGAATGGGCAGCGGCCCCCGAATTCAGATCTGGCATCCCCACACGGTTCACCTCCTGGAAAGAGAAGGGCCTGACATGGGGTGATTTGGAAGAGCTGACCGGACTCCAAACCTGCGTCCAAAACCTTGTGAACAAGAAGATCAAGCTCGTCAACGCAGTCCAGGTCATGCTCATCTGCCGGATCCTCCCGTGCCAACAACGGGCTTTCAACTTGTGGGAGTTTGATCCGGCACAGCACTAGACCTTGAGCAGGCTCTTCGACACTACGTACGAAGACGCTTGGAAGGTGCTGTTCAAGGGCGCTGAGGCTCCCGCATCCGCTACCGAATATCGCGGATTCAGCTCGCAGCGTCAAGCCGGTGAGGTAAGATATTTTACCCTTTACGGGACACTTGTTTTTCATAGTTTGACTCTATGCGGGATCTAAACTCCCTTACCTTTGACATGCCTGGCAGAAGAAGTCCGGGCAGGTTAACTGTCCGGCTCCCTTACCGGAAGACCCAGCGGACGCCCGATTGATGGGGCTGCTAGTTCCGGAACCTCATGTGGTGCCGGACAAGAAGGCCAAGAAGAAGGCCACGGGAACCCGAAAGAGTTTCCGACATCAGGTGTTATCGGATTCATCGTCCGATGACCCCGAGGCGGACTCCTCCCGCGAAGACAAGGAGGAGAAAAAAGAGGCTTCTCCCCCAGCGGGGGGACAGAAGAAAAGAAAGGCCTCCCCAACTGGGGAGGCCGGAGGGTCCAAGAAGGGAAGGACCCTTCCTCCGGGCTTTTCCACCAACGCCAACGACGGCGAAGAGGATTGGCCCTCGACGGCCAAGCCCCTGGCAAGATCGTAAGTGTCCGGATTCTAGAATAACTCATGATTTTCCTTTGTCGTGTACTGTCTTCTAACGCCGAATACAACCATGTAGCCCTCCCAAGGACGAGCTCCCCGCTTCGTTGAGCGGCCCCCTGGATTCGTCGGATGTGAATAGCACTTCACTTCCGACCGCCTCCTCCCCCCGTGACGCAGACGACGCCACGGTGGAGTCCCAGAATGGGGCCCAACCAGGAGGAGGTGGTCCTAGAGGCGCCGCAAGGCGACCTCCCAGACTCTGGGTGCAAAGAGGG
>NW_021179435.1:0-1060 GCF_002162155.2 Triticum dicoccoides | reverse complement strand
CGACACGTAAACGCACCACAGGGTTCGTCACTCGTGGACATCACTCCGGGACCCCAAAACAGTGAGTAATAGTCCATGAAACGGGGCAGAATCGGCCAAAACTATGATTGTTGATGACCGACACATAAGCGCACCTTGGGGTTCAACAAGATGTGAAATCACTTTGGGACCCCAAAATGGTGAGTAATAGTCCACGAAACGGGTCATAATCGGCCAAAACTACGAGTGTTGATGACCGACACGTAAACCTACACCAGGGTTCGTTACTCGTGGAAATCACTCCGGCACCCCAAAACAGTGAGTAATAGTCCACGAAACGGGCCAGAATCGGCCAAAACTGTGAGTGTTGATGACCGACACGTAAGCGCACCTTGGGGTCCAACAAGAATGGAAATCACTTTGGGATCCCAAAACTTTGAGTAATAGTCCACGAAACGGGCCAGAATCGGCCAAAACTACGAGTGTTGATGACCGACACGTAAACGCACCACAGGGTTCGTTACTCGTGGACATCACTCCGGGACTCCAAAACAGTGAGTAATAGTCCATGAAACGGGCCAGAATCGGCCAAAACTACGAGTGTTGATGACCGACACGTAAACGCACCCCAGGGTTTGTTACTCGTGAAAATCACTCCGGGACTCCAAAACAGCGAGTAATAGTCCACGAAACGGGCCAGAATCGGCCAAAACTATGAGTGTTGATGACCGACACGTAAGCGCACCTTGGGGTCTAACAAGAATGGAAATCACTTTGGGACCCCAAAACGGTGAGTAATAGTCCACGAAACGGGTCAGAATCGGCCAAAAGTGCCAGTGTTGATACCGACACATAAACGCACCCGAGGGTTTGTTACTCGTGGAAATCAATCCGGGACCCCAAAACAGTGAGTAATAGTCCATGAAACAAGCCAGAATCGGCCAAAACTGTGAGTGTTGATGACCGACACGTAAGCGCACCTTGGGCTTCAACAAGAATGGAAATCATTTTGGGACCCCAAAACGGTGAGTAATAGTCCATGAAACGGGTCAGAATCGGCCAAAACTATGAGTGTTGATGA
>NW_021179434.1:0-1042 GCF_002162155.2 Triticum dicoccoides | reverse complement strand
GTCAACAAAGCCATCAGTGCTGAAACTGGTCAGACTGACTATGACGCAACACGCAAGCATGGCCGTGATATGGGTTCCTCATCCGGTGCTGGTCCTCAGAAGCGCCGCGTGTGGGTACCCAACACCGCCCTGCCACCCAGGTTCACACCGAGGCCATCTTTCCAGGCGCCTCGCCCTGTTCAACAGTCTGCACCGGCCAAGCCCTATGGGGGTCCAACCAACAATGCTCCTCCACGTACCAGTTCCGTGACTTGTTTCAAGTGTGGGGAATCTGGCCACTATATGCGTGAGTGTCCCCAGACCAACCCCAACCAGTCTGCTAAAGCTGTTGGCCGTGGCAAGCCGACAGGAAAAGTTTTCCACGCCAAGCCGGTCACCGCCTCACGTGGCCATGTCAACTGTATCTCTGCCGAAGAAGCTCAAGAGGATCCCAACGTCGTTCTCGGTACGCTTCTTGTTAATTGCCACCCGGCATCTGTTCTTTTCGATACAGGAGCCTCTCATTCTTTTATATCCGAAAATTATGCTCGTTTGCATAACGTCGCATTCGGTGATATGCTAACCTCTATGGTAATTCAAACTCCGGGATCCAAATGGCAAACTTCTAGAGTAAGCCATGGAAATGAAATCCAAGTCGACAGACTTGTTTTCCTCGCGTCTTTGATAGCCCTTAAATCTTCAGATATTAATATCATTTTGGGTATGGACTGGATGTCAGCTCATCAAGCCAAAATTGATTGCTTCTCTAGGACTGTTCAACTCACCCATCCTTCGGGGAAGATAGTCAATGTCTTGACCCGAATAGCCAAGCGACAATTATATTCTCTTAACGCCAGCCCTTTGCCAGACCTTGAGGACGTTCCGGTAGTCCGTGACTTCCCGGATGTCTTCCCAGAGGAATTGCCAGGTGTTCCACCTGACAGGGATGTTGAGTTCGTAATAGACCTCATTCCAGGAACCGTTCCGATTGCTAGAAGACCTTATAAGATGGCACCACTAGAACTAGCCGAGCTTAAGAAACAACTCGATGAGTCCTTGAAAA
>NW_021179433.1:0-1826 GCF_002162155.2 Triticum dicoccoides | reverse complement strand
TAATCAACATCAACTAAAATATGTGTATATCCATTAGAGGCAGGAAAAGGTCCCACATAATCAAAGCCCCAAACATCAAATGGTTCAATAACAAGTGAATAATTCATAGGCATTTCTTGATGTCTACTAATATTATCAATTCTTTGACATTCATCACAAGATAAGACAAACTTACGGGCATCCTTGAAGAGAGTAGGCCAATAAAAACCAGACTGCAATACCTTATGTGCAGTTCTATCTCCAGCGTGGTGTCCTCCATAAGCTTCGGAGTGACACTTGCGTAGGATCTGTTCCTGTTCATGCTCAGGTACACAACGTCTAATAACACCATCTACTCCTTCTTTATAAAGATGTGGGTCATCCCAAAAGTAATGTCTCAAATCATAGAAAAACTTTTTTCTTTTGCTGATATGTGAAACTAGGTGGTATAAATTTTGCGACAACATAATTAGCATAATCATCATTGCCGGGGTTTCTGATCCACGGACACCTATGGGACCGGTGGACCGGGTCCCTTTCAGTTCGGCGGGGGGCGGAGGTCGCGCAAAGAGCAGATCGAGGCGAAGCACGCGGGCGGCTGGTCGTGCGAAGGGTTAATTGAGGCGAAGCACGCGAGCGATTTACCCAGGTTCATGCCGCACGGATGCGTAAAACCCTACTCCTGCTTTGTGGTTTTGGATTGATTCCTAGCTCGAGAGCGCCGAGTGCTACAGTACACACCGGCAACTAGCAAGACCTAGCGTGAGTGTTGGAACTGGCCGTCCTCCTCTAGGCTCTCAAAATGGCCGACCCCCCTCTACGTTGCACATGGGCCTCCTTTTATACTCAAGGGGTTACCGACATAGAGCAACGGGGGCCAAGGGCAAAAATGGAAAGGGTGTCGTGGATAGGCACAGCTAGGTGCTGTAGTAGGCACAGCTACCCGCTACAGTGTTATCATACCTAACCCTGACGGCAGGGGACAAGGGCATTAAATGCCCGTCTGTGTCGCCTAAACAGTACCGAGAGGGACCGCTAGGGACGCCACCGCTTGCCACGATGGTTATCTCGTCAGCGCCTGCTCGCCACCTCGCACCCCTAGCTGCGCGACCTCCTGCCACGTGTGCTTGGGAGAGGCCCCCAGAGCGACACGTGGTGGTCGTGCTGGAGCGCGGGCTCGGAGAGGCGGTTCCCGCGGCAAACTCCTTGCCGCGGTCGTCGTCTTGTCGCGTCCGGGAGCTTGTCGCTCACCGGGTCTTGCCGGGACGCGTGGCGCGTCGCGGCAGGTTTTCTTGGTATGCCTGGGTTGGCCTTCCCGGCAAGCTCCTCTTGCCGGGGTCTCGTTTCCTTTCCGGCAAGCTCCCCTTGCCGGGGCCTTGAGATGCTTTTGATAGCCTTCCTGGCAAGCTCCTCTTGCTGGGGTCTTGTCTTGGATACTTTGTTCTTGAATGGTCTTAAAAGTAGCCGCGGAGGGTCTTGGCGGTCACCCGGCAAGCCTTGCCGCGGGGATGCTGCGACTGCCCGTGCACGAGTTCGGGGTACTAGGGTACCCCTACCTTAGTACACCGACAGGAGCCCCCGGGCCTGGGCCAGACACGGTGCCGAGCGCTGTTGGGCCAGGCCCAAAACAGTGCACGGGCACGCGCAGCCTAGGTCACGCCGCACATCTCTCCGCTTCCACCGCGCACGCCCAGAACGGCGAGCGTCAAACGCGGCGTCGTGGGTGACGTGGGCGGCGTGCGCGGGGCTAAGCCCCGCGGGCATGCGTCAGGCCATGATGAAGGGGGCGGTTCACGCCCTCCCTCTTAAAATGGAGGTAGGCGTGGTGCATTTACTGGACGGAGCCG
>NW_021179432.1:0-1347 GCF_002162155.2 Triticum dicoccoides | reverse complement strand
TCCCCACACATACGGACTCTAAAAATAGCCTATACTTATGTATTTCGAAATTACATGGGCCTGGCCCAATAATAAGGTGACGCAGCACCTAAAATAGCCTCGGGACGAAATTTATGAAGTGGCATCTTGTATATTTCGTCCAAGGCTTCATGCACCCATTATGGTGGCTTCAAAGTCCTGAAATCATCACTTGTAACTCCGTTCTTGTTCCCCTTGCGCGTGCCATCATCTCCATGCTTGTTCTTGCTCCAATGTTCATCCTTCTCCAAGCTAGGCCCTTCATTTGTAAGCAAAACAAATGTATCCAATTTAGGCAGCATCATATTCTCATGAACATTAGAATCATTACCAAGAAACGAAAGTACCTGGTAATTTAGTTGGCGTGCACGAGCTCTAGTAATTGGTCCAGTATGTATAGCAGCAGGGGCTGTGGGTGTAACAATTGTATTGATGTCCTCATCACACCTCTCCGACAACAACAACAACGACTACCTCCACGTCGCGAAGCAGACCTGCGCCGAGCAAGCCGTGTTCCTCTTGCGTTTGGCCAAACTGTTGGTGTTGCTGTTGATACTTCTGTGGCTCCTGCTGCTGATGCGGAGGAGGATGATTATGTGGGAGATTATGAGGATGAGGTTGATCAAAATCAACACTACATGCAGCCACCTGTACCACCACCAGCAGGTCGACCTCAGGTATATATTCGTAATGGTAGGCCTGCACCACCACCTCAGGTACGAGATGATGTCCATATTCCTAAACTGAAATTGAATATTCCACCATTTGAGGGTAGATATGTTCCTGATATATATCTTACTTGGGAGTTAGAAACTGAACAACGATTTACATGTTTACAATATCCTGAGGAGAGACGAGTTGCTGCTGCTGTTTGTGCTTTCACTAGTTTTGCATGTGTATGTAGGTCTGAACATTGTAGATTATATCCTATTCCAACTACTTGGGCTGCTTTGAAAACTGCTATGCGTACGCGTTGGGTTCCACCATATTATCAACGTGAATTGCTTCAAAAATTGCAGCGTTTAAGACAAGGGAAAAATTCTGTAGAAGAATATTATCAGGAATTACAAACTGGCATGATTAGATGTGGTATTGTTGAGGAGAATGAAGCTATGCTTGCACGTTTTCTGGGTGGATTAAATAGAGAGATTCAGACCATTCTAGACTATAAGGAGTATACTAATATCACTCGTTTATTCCATCTTGCTTGTAAAGCTGAACGTGAAGTGCAGGATCGACAAGCATTGGGGCGAACTAACTTTTTTGCAGGCCGACCTTCATCATGGACACCACGTGCATCTTCTACTTCAACTGCACCAGCACCTCCAT
>NW_021179431.1:0-803 GCF_002162155.2 Triticum dicoccoides | reverse complement strand
GAAGGGTGGATCAGATCCACCAACGCGCCGAACCAAACGCCGCCTCCGCATCCCGGATCCCTCCGTCCCGCTCGACCTCGTCCAGTTTTCCCGCGAGGTGAAATTTCACCAAGTCCCCAGAAATCCATGTCATTTGTGCATATTGTGATGTCCACAACTTGGTGCATGTGTGTCCTATGATGATGTTCTTTATATGCAAATGTTCATCTCTGAATGTTCTACATGTTGGTATAATTTGCATGCATTTTACTATTCATCTTGATGCCTTAATCTTCGTTGCAAAAGTTCAAAATGATATAAACTGCTGAAAACTGTTGTAACTTACTGATTTGTCTTTTTTGTAGCATTTTGTGTGTTTATCTTTTGAGCATCATGTCAACATGTTTTAGAAGCATATTCATACCATCTTTAGAGTGGAGCAATCCATGTATTTTGATATGCCCTGTGGTGACTAGCACAAGCATGCAAAGTAGGTTGCTATTGCTGATTTCAGTGACTTGATGATTTCCGCTAAGTCTGAATCTGCTACATTATGTTTCCATGTTAACTTGATGCTACTAGTGAATCCATGCATAATATGGAGATTCTCAGTAATGATATTTTGTAGATCTTGTTATGATATATCCATCCATTGCCTTTTTTGAAATTATGGCCTGCTGTAGCTTGTTATTTTCATGCTCTAAATGGCTAAATAATGTTTCTGTCAGTCTGTTATCAGTAAGTTCATTTTTGCCATGTGAGTAGCTAGTGTTCTATGCATTCTATGGTCATGTTATTGCCATGAGTAGCTGTAAAAATATGCC
>NW_021179430.1:0-1118 GCF_002162155.2 Triticum dicoccoides | reverse complement strand
CCATATTGATCTCGCCGATTCTCACGCCCTTCGCGCCGCGGAGGCGATCTGGGGCTGTGAGCCGACTGAATCGTATTCACAGTGACAGATCGACTGTGAATTCTGTTGCGCGACTGAGACACGGCTGAATTCTGATCTCCTGCTGCCCGGAGCAGATCCCTGATCTGCAGCAAACCTCTGCCAGCTTCCGACTGCGAAGGCTGAATGGACTCTGCTATACGGGTCGCAGCTGCTAAATTCTGAATTGGGGTTCGATATACCTGAGTCGGCGGGAAGAGTTGACGTCGACTGGTGTCGGGAACTCGTTGCCGCGCGCGCTCGTCGAGTGCTCGCTGAAGGTTCTCCAGTCGAGTGCGCTCGGCCAAATTGGCCAGACGCGCCTCCTCCAAGGCACGAGCCTCGGGGGTTTCTCCTGCGATGGGAATACGCAGGGGATCCTCGTTCCTGCGGCGAAGCTCTTCTCTTTGCAGAGAGTCGAGTGGCTCAGGCTGGTACTCTTCGTAGTCTCGTGCAGGGTCGCCGCCGTCACCTGCTCCACCACCACGGGCGAAGCCAGGAGGGCCGTGGGGCCCGTCGACCATCAAGATTTCCGCCGCTGGATCACTGCTTCCGCACTCGGATGCAGTCTCTCCGGAGCCAGTCGACTGATCGAACAAGCCGTAGAGAGATTTGTTGGGCTCGATTGCCGCAACTTGTGTAGTGGCCGATTGGCGAGCCACCGCGTGACTCACCCATCGCTGAAGCCTCGACCGGCCCGAGCGCTTGCGCTGGCAGGAGACCGGGAGGGTGGACGATGGAGGAGCCGACCGATACTGGGTCGACGGTTGCCGTAGCAGAACGCCGCGGACACATGCGCGAAAATGCGTCGCACCGCGGACGGGGAGCGCGTCTACGTCGAGTGGAGCCTCCTGGAGCCATGCGGAGTCGTCGGCGATGAAGGTGAGGGTGCCGAGACGGATCTCTTGACCCTTGACCAAAACTCCAGCAGACACCATGATGAGAGTACTCGGAAGAATCGCAACTTCTCCACAGAATCGCTAAAACACCTGCCCCACGGTGGGCGCCAACTGTCGTGGTTCTAAGCCTGACAGTAGAGTGGGGGGTAGGTATGGAGAGGC
>NW_021179429.1:0-635 GCF_002162155.2 Triticum dicoccoides | reverse complement strand
CCGCCCCTCATGTCGAAGTTATCTAGAGGGGGTTATATCTTCTTCTCCTCTTCTTTTTCTTCTTCTCCCTCGAGAAAGGAAAATAATTAAGGAAAAGGAAGAAAAGAGAAAAAGGAGGAAGGAAGAACAAGAAAAAAAAAGAGGAGAAGAAGAAAGGAATAGAGGAGAAAGAAGATTTTTTCTTCTTTCTCCTCTATTCCTTTCTTCTTCTCCTCTTCTTTTTCTTCTTTATTCCTCTTCTTATTTATTTCTCCTCTTCTTCCACTCCTCTTTTTCTCCTTTCTTCCTCTTCTTATTTCCCTTTTTTCTCTCATTCTTTTAGATTGCTTGTTTTAAAAAAATGTTCAAATAGAAAATTTCGAAAAAAAACAAAGGTTTTGCCTAATGCATTGTTCATATGAATATACAAACATTTGCATATTATACAATAATTAATATCACCAATAGATACAATAAATATAGAGCGACGAAGAGCCAACAGATACAAAAAATCTATGAACAGAAAAAAAACATGAACAATAAATACACATATGAACAATAAATACATATATGAACAAAAACATGCTCTGAACAATTTTTAAACATTACATACACATAGCCACATACATACACATATACATTATATATATATATAT
>NW_021179428.1:1094-1769 GCF_002162155.2 Triticum dicoccoides | reverse complement strand
CGCCTCTATCAAGTGGTATCAGATTTCCAGGTTGCTCGGTGAGATTTTACAGTTTTTCGTAGTTTAGATCGAGTTTGTTCTTCATACCTACAGTCCACGAAAAAGCCACAAAAAAAATTAGGGTTAGTTCATCATATCCGAACCAATCTGAGCCTTTGCATAATCTTTTTAGGGTTTTGCTTTGTTGAATTTGCGGTTGCATCGTCGTGTCTAGTTGCTGGTCTTAGAGTCTAGTCTTTTAGAGTTTCGAGTTCTGGTCATAAGTTGTCACGCCGCCGCCGCACCATCATCATCGCCCCTGCCATCTACCACCACCGCTTATCCGCCACCGCTCCGAATCCGTGTCCATATACCACCACCGATCCATATCCATATACTACCACCGCTACCACCACCGCTGCCATATACCACCACCATATATCCACCACCAATCCGAGTTCCTTGCTTATTAGGTTTGTTTTCGAGATCCATCTAGATTCCGATTCGTGTTTCCTTGTCGGAGTAGGTTTCGGAAAAAAAAAGAGTCGGGTAGCCACGCTCCGTTTAGGCCCAAAATTTTTCGAAAACGCATTTTTCGAAAAAATTTCTGGCTATCCTATTTTTAGGTGTTTCTGAGTGTTTTGAGACAGGTGCCATTATAGGAAGTTTTTTTTGACCCGTTTCCAGTTTTTGGGT
>NW_021179428.1:0-954 GCF_002162155.2 Triticum dicoccoides | reverse complement strand
AAAAAAAAAAGCAGCGCAAAAAAAAAAGAGCGCAAAAAAAAAGAGCGAAAAAAAAATTCAGAGTGTGCTTTT
This sequence comes from Triticum dicoccoides, assembly GCF_002162155.2. Taxonomy (NCBI): domain Eukaryota; kingdom Viridiplantae; phylum Streptophyta; class Magnoliopsida; order Poales; family Poaceae; genus Triticum; species Triticum dicoccoides. The sequence goes on along the minus strand of NW_021179428.1, from coordinate 882 downwards.
CCCTTGTTTACGTGCCGCGCCGTGATTTTGTTGGTGTTCTAGGCTCGCGTCTCTAGCACAGTCTAGCCTAGGACCAGCACAGTACCGTCGTTGAGCGTTTATTCAACTTTGCATCTCTGAATTGATTATTGCTGACCCTTTTTGCTACCATACTATAAGCCTTCCCAGCTCCACATACATCTACGTCGTGTGTTTGACTCTCCCTGGTAATCGCTCTATCCAAGCTTTGAGAGTTTTTGACTACAACGGTTGCCGATCACCGCCTGCTGCTAGGTAAGAACTGGTAAGAATTTGAAATTTGCTTGACGGATTTGTGATACACCACCACCACTTCTTAGTAGTCTGTAGGATCATATTCTTGTGTGTTTCTATTGCTGCTAACCATGCCAGGATCACAAGCCGACGAGATTGACTGGGAGAACTTATCGAATAAGGAGCTTCATGATAAGTTTCAGCAAATGATGACTGAACAGGTGCAAGATGTGCTGAACAATTTTGAAGAGGCCATGGAGAAGATCACTGGCCTTGAGAAGACGTTCGAAACAAAACTCGATAACAGATTTAATGAATTGCTCGCGCGTCTTCCACCACCACCACCCGCTGCACCTAACGCACCTCTCCAACAACAACAACAACGACTACCTCCACGTCGCGAAATAGACCTTCGCCGAGCGAGCCGTGTTCCTCTTGCGTTTGGCCAAACTGTTGGTGCTGCTGTTGATACTTCTGTGGCTCCTGCTACTGTTGTTGCTGGTACCCAGGAGGATGATGAGTATGCGGGCGATTATGAGGATGAGGTTGATCAAAATCAGATCTACGAGCAGCCACCAGCACCACCACCAGCAGGTCGACCTCAGGTATATATTCGTAATGGTAGGCCTG
>NW_021179427.1:0-2035 GCF_002162155.2 Triticum dicoccoides | reverse complement strand
GCATAATTAGCTTACTTAGGATTGAAATGGCATAACAACCTTGGTAACCTCATATATGTCATATACTTAGCTTATTTTCCTCGAAAATGACATAATAAGCTTAATTAGCTCCAAAATGATCAATGTTACGTAAGTTATCTACAAAATGACCTAAGTTGGCTCTAAAATGCTAAATTAGCTCTAATATGCTTAGTTACCTAGGTTAGCTCAATAAAGACCTATACTTAGCTTACTTATGTAAAAAAAATGGCATAATATGCTTAGTTAACTCAAAAATGGCATAATTAGCCAGGTTAGCTCCAAAATGACCCATTTTACCTAGGTTAGCTCAAATATGATCCATTTTACCTAGGTTACCTCCAAAATGAACAAGTTTACCTAGGTTAGCTCCAATATGATCCATTTTAGCTAGGTTAGCTCCAAAATGACCAATCTTACCTATGTTAGCTCAAAAATGGCATAATTACTTATGTTAGCACAAAAATGACCTATACTTACCTTATTTTCCTCCAAATTGACATAATTAGCTTAGTTAGCTCAAAAATGTCATAATTACATATGTAAGCTCTAATATGATCCATTCTAGTTTTCTTCTTCTAACTTTCTTGTTTCCCATTTTGCAGATTTCATTTACTTCACGGAAGCTTGCATGGATGGATTGCTTCTTTTTCTTTTTTGCTTTTCTTTCATATTGATGAACAATGTGGAACTTGTTATATGGATGGATGGATATGTGTTGGACGAACAATGTGAAACTATTGTAATATGTATTGATGGAACTATGTGTTGATTATGTATTCATGAAACTTGTGTGTTGGATATGTCATATGTGTGTTGTGAAATTGCCCTGTGAAAAAAATATGTCATATATTTTGCTGTGAAATTGCTTGGATATAAGAAAAAACAGAAAAAGAGGCAATACAACCTCTTTGTCGTCTGACACCGACGGCAAAGGGCTCTTTGCCATTTGCCACGGACGGCAAATAGACCACGTGACAGCGACCTGTGCAACCCGGGAGCTATACCATTTGGTTCCTTTGCCGTCTGTGGCAGACGACAAAGGTTGCCGTTAGCCACCTAACATGGCTAATGCCCGTTCATTACCATCCAGATTCTTTGTCGTCCGCCACGGGCGGCAAAGGTTCTTTGTCGTCCTCTTTGAGAAAGAAGACGACAAAGAACCTGTTTACCGTCATGTTCTTTGCCGGGCAGCTTTACCGTTGATGGCAGACGGCAAAGAGCTTTGTTGTTCGCCTTTGGTGCCTTTGCCGTCTGCCATGGCGGACGGCAAATAAGCTGATTTCCTATAGTGTCTGCCTCATTTCGCGAATGAACACATCCTACTCCCCCTTAGCCACCCACACTTGCTTAGGCCTCCTCTTCCTATTATCTCCAGCAAACCTTTCAAATGGCTCATGACGTGGGCGTCTGTCCAGATCATCCCTATGCTTTCGCCTGTATGTACCCCTTCGCCTGGCATTCAAACCATGTGAACCTCCCTTCCCATGATAGACGCCCCGGCCCTCCTCCTCGACATACCTCCCTTTGTAGCCCCGAGCCATTCCTTTGCCTTTAATGTACCAATCAGCTCTACCTGCATCTTCCCTTCTGTCCATGTACTGTTGCTCCACCAAATTATGCCTCAAATCATGTTCACGGCGCTGCTCTAGGCCATCATGTAGGTCTCTTTCCCTCTCAGACCCCGACCTGTATTGCTCCTTACCCGGGCTGTTGACCTCCGCTCCAACCTGACAGAAGCTCTTGCCATTGCGAGCATAACCTGATCCTGAGAAATCAGTATTAAGGTTCCTTCTTGTGGGGAGATCTCTCACCATTGGGTGATCCAGACGAGACTGCATGGTATCACCAGTGTGAATACCGCCCCTACTACTGGAGCTCCCCGTCGCACCACTAGTTGAACCCTCTCCACCCGGAGTATTGCGACCAGGGGAAGCCCTTAGCCATCCACCCCACTGATCAGACGAGTTATTGGGTGGATCACACCGACCTCCAACATGAACCAATCTCCCACAAT
>NW_021179426.1:0-1398 GCF_002162155.2 Triticum dicoccoides | reverse complement strand
GCGTTGGAGGAGCCATCCTGAAGAGGTTGACCACCATTAGCACATTGATAGACAACAATATAGAAGCTGAATCCAACGGAATGAAAATGCAACATAAAGTCTTCACATCCGAACAAAATGAACGAATGCATTTCTCTTGAAGTGGTCACATATCCATAAATTGCGAAGCCACGAAGAATTAAGGTAGAGAAATAAATCAACAAGGTACGGATCAAGAACGAATAATCGGTAAGAAATCCCAATCTCAAACCAATATCCGTGGAAGAAGAACTAGAGCTACTAGAATTCCCACCTATGAAATTCCCGAACCTTTCTGGTTATGCAATCAGGTGTTGGGGATACAGGGGAAGCATAATATCTCACCCAAACTAGCAAATCCTACATCCAGCTGTATCCATCCTTCAACACATAACCAAGAAAACTTCGGAAACCATCTACCTCAACCTTCGAAAAGCATCCGTTATACAAGTTATAGCGATACTCCCGAACTCCCGCCCCTGTACTGGGTGGCGTCGAGGTTATCTCACCAACGAACTGCATAAAAGAGATTTTCGATGTCGGCGAACATATCTCAAGTATACCAGAATTGCAACGATAAAATTGTGACGACAACACCTCGGAGCTCAACTCCCCGGGACACTGCCACAACCCCTAAAGACAGGAGGCACCAAGAACAATGTTCTCGTCACAAAACCATCGGAACAAATCCAAAATACTCGCGTGATCCTAAAAAATTTTGTGAAATTTGAGAAGAGAAGGGTCAAAACTCTACGTCAGGATGCCTTACCAGAGCGATGAGGAGGCTGGGAAGTAAAAAGAATTCCTAAGCTCTCCGATATATAATTCCTAAGGACTCAAAACATTTTTCTAGACACAACTCGGCTGCTAAAAACGATCAAGCAATGGGGCTCCTAAGGTCAGGGAAGGCTCTGATTACCAACTTGTAACGCCCTCGATGCGGCTATAGCTCCCACGTGTCGAGGCACGACTTAGAGACATAACCGCATTGAAAGCAATGTCGCAAGTCAGGCAATCATTACAACATCCCATGTAATATATAATAAAAGGGGGAGATAACATAGTTGGCTTACACTCGCCACGTCACATCAGAGTACATAAATAACATCCATCAAACAAACACTCATGGCCCGACTACGGCGCCAAAATAGAAAAGAACCCAACGTGCGACAAGGCCCTGAATCGATCCCCAACTAGGCACCACTACTGATCATCGGGAAAGGAAACATAATAACGCTGAGAGTCCTCGTCGAACTCCCACTTGAGCTCGTACTCGTCACCTGGAGCGAAATCACCTGGACCTGCATCTGGAGTTATAGTATCTGTGAGCCACAGGGACTCAGCAATCTCGCACCCTCGCGATCAAAACTATTTAAGCTC
>NW_021179425.1:0-1202 GCF_002162155.2 Triticum dicoccoides | reverse complement strand
GTCGACGAAACGGGCCAGAAGCGGCCCAAAATGCGAGTGTTGCTAACCGACACAAAAACGCACCCCGGTGTTCGTCAATCATGGAAATCACACCGGGACGCCAAAACAGAGTAATAGTCCAAGAAACGGGCCAGAATTGGCAAAAACTATGAATGTTGATGACAGACACGTAAGTGCACCTTGGAGTTCAACAACCATGGAAATCGCTCTGGGACCCCAAAGCGGCGAGTAATAGTGCACGAAACGGACCAGAATCTGCCAAAATTATGAGTGTTGATGACCGAAACGTAAACGCACAACGGGGTTCGTAAATTGTGGAAATCACTCCAGGACCCCCGAAACTAAGTAATAGTCCAAGAAATAGGCCAAAAATCGGCCCAAACTGCGATTGTTGATGACATACATGTAAGCGCACCTTGGGGTTCAACAACTATGGAAATCTCTTCGGGACCCCAAAACGGTGAGTAATAGTCCACGAAACGAGTCAGAATCGACAAAAACCATGAGTGTTGATGACCGATACGTAAACGCACCCCGGGGTTTGTTAATCAAGGAAAGCACTCCGGGGCCCCAAAACAGTGAGTAATAGTCCATGAAACGGGCCAGAATCGGCCAAAACTGCGAGTGCCACAAAACGAGCCCGAATCGGCCGAAACTGCGAGTGTTGATGATCGACACGTAAATGCACCCGGGGGTTTGTTAATTGCGCAAGTCACACCGGGACCCCAAACAGTGAGTAATAGTCCACGAAACGGGCCAGAATCGGCCACAACTGTGAGTGTTCATGACCGGCACGTAAACGCATTTTGGGGTTCAACAACTATGGAAATCGCTTCGGGACCCCTAAATGTTGAGTAATAGTCCTCGAATCGCGTCAGAATTGGCCCAAACTGTGAGTGTTGAGGACAGACACGCAAACGCACCCCGGGAATTGTCAATCATGGAAATCGCTCTGGGACGCCAAAATGGTGAATAATCGTGCACGAAATGGACCAGAGTCGACCAAATTTGTGTGTTGATGACTGACATGTAAACGCACCACGGAGTTCGTCAATCGTGGAAATCACTGCGGGACAGCCAAAACTAATTAATAGTGCAAGAAACGGGCCAAAATCGGCCCAAACTGCGATTGTTGATGATCGACACGTAAGCGCACCATGGGGTTCAACAACCATGGAAATCGCTTTGGGGCCCCAAAACGG
>NW_021179424.1:0-1106 GCF_002162155.2 Triticum dicoccoides | reverse complement strand
CACAAACATTACCAAACAGTATGCAACAACATGATGCATGCATGAGACATGGCAAAATGAGTGTATTGGGCTAATGCAACTAAAACCAGAAGGGTTTGAACAAATTTGAATCAAGGATTCAAATTTCAAATTCAAATATGGCCTTTTAAAGTGCTTTTCCTTGTTCTGCTTAAAACATCAATTTAACTTGTTTGATCATGCATGAAAATAGTACAGATGGATAGATTGGATTTTTCTGATCATTTTTCATATATAATTTGTCCAATTTGGAGTTACAGAATAAAAGTTATGAATTTTTGAAGTTTAAATAATATTCTGGAATTTCCTGATTTAAATTAAATCCAGAAAATCAATTACTGCGTCAGCCTGACGTCAGTGTGACGTCAGCAGGTCAACGGAACTGGTCCAGGTCAAACCTGACAGTGGGTCCCGCATGTCAGGGTGATTATTTTAATTAAAACTTAATTAAAACTAATCCTGATTAATTAACAGGGCTGGGCCCCACCTGTCATTGACTCAGGGGAGTCAACCAGGGCCCACCCGTGGTCAAACCCGGGTCGGCTGCACCGGCGTTTAGCCGCCGGCGAGCCCGACGCGGCGGCGGAAGTGGTTTTGGCCATTTCGGCCACCAAATGGGCCGCGGAGACCACCGGAGGGAAGCTGAGGATAAACCACAGCTCTTGGCGGAGTCCGTTGAGGTCGGGATGGCCGGAGTTGGCGCCGGCGACGACTTTGGCGGCCACCGGGGTTCGGTCGGAGGTGAACTTGGCGCTAGAGGGTTCGGTGAGGCTCGTGGAGTAGCTAGCTAGGTGCTGCGGAACTTGGTGAGTAAGATGGACACCATCTTGTGGCCGGAGGATGACCGGGAGCACGTCGGCGACGAGCTCCACGGCGGTGGTGCGGTTGAGCTCCGGGAAGTTGCTACACGGCTCGGGAGCAAGAACGGAAGGGAGGGGAAGATGGCTAAGCTCACAGTGAGTGCGACGGAGTTCTTGGTGCGGCCGGAGATGGACCGGAGCGACGACGGCGTTGAAGGGGATCTCCGGCGACGGTGAGCTCGGGCGAGGTCGGTGCGGTGGTCTCGGGCGTTGCGAGCGCTCGGGGCT
>NW_021179423.1:0-1117 GCF_002162155.2 Triticum dicoccoides | reverse complement strand
GTATCGGTCATCAACACTCATGGTTTTTGTCGATTCTGACTCGTTTCGTGGACTATTACTCACCGTTTTGGGGTCCCGAAGAGATTTCCATAGTTGTTGAACCCCAAGGTGCGCTTACATGTATGTCATCAACAATCGCAGTTTGGGCCGATTTTTGGCCCATTTCTTGGACTATTATTTAGTTTCGGGGGTCCTAGAGTGATTTCCACAATTTTACGAACCCCGTGGTGCGTTTACGTTTCGGTCATCAACACTCACAATTTTGGCCGATTCTGGTCCGTTTCGTGCACTATTACTCGCCACTTTGGGGTCCCAGAGCGATTTCCATGGTTGTTGAACTCCAAGGTGCACTTACGTGTCTGTCATCAACATTCATAGTTTTTGCCAATTCTGGCCCGTTTCTTGGACTATTACTCTGTTTTGGCGTCCCGGTGTGATTTCCATGATTGACGAACACCGGGGTGCGTTTATGTGTCGGTTAGCAACACTCGCATTTTGGGCCGCTTCTGGCCCGTTTCGTCGACTATTACTCACCGTTTTGGGGCCCCAAAGCGATTTCCATGGTTGTTGAACCTCATGGTGCGCTTACGTGTCGATCATCAACAATCACAGTTTGGGCCGATTTTGGCCCGTTTCTTGCACTATTAATTAGTTTTGGGCGTCCCGCAGTGATTTCCACGATTGACGAACTCCGTGGTGCGTTTACATGTCAGTCATCAACACACAATTTTGGTCGACTCTGGTCCATTTCGTGCACGATTATTCACCATTTTGGCGTCCCAGAGCGATTTCCATGATTGACAATTCCCGGGGTGCGTTTGCGTGTCTGTCCTCAACACTCATAGTTTGGGCCAATTCTGACGCGATTCGAGGACTATTACTCAACATTTAGGGGTCCCGAAGCGATTTCCATAGTTGTTGAACCCCAAAATGCGTTTACGTGCCGGTCATGAACACTCACAGTTGTGGCTGATTCTGGCCCGTTTCGTGGACTATTACTCACTGTTTCGGGTCCCGGTGTGACTTGCGCAATTAACAAACCCCGGGGTGCGTTTACGTCTCGATCATCAACACTCGCAGTTTCGGCCGATTCGGGCTCGTTTTGTGGCACTCGCAG
>NW_021179422.1:0-1210 GCF_002162155.2 Triticum dicoccoides | reverse complement strand
TGTCCTATGAAGATGCATTTTATCCGCTTTGGGTTCGAGCTTATCAATCCTGAAACTTTTTCACATAAGCATCGCAGCCCCAAACCTTTAAGAAACGACAACTTAGGTTTCTCTAAACCATAGTTCATACGGTGTCATCTCAACGGAATTACGTGGTGCCCTATTTAAAGTGAATGTGGTTGTCTCTAATGCCTAACCCATGAATGACAGTGGTAATTCGATAAGAGACATCATGGTACCCACCATATCCAATAGGGTGCAACTATGATGTTCGGACACACCATCACACTATGGTGTTCCAGGCGGTATTTATTGCGAAACAATTTCCACAATGTCTTAATTGTGTGCCAAAACTCGTAACTCAGATATTCATCTCTATGATCATATCATAGACATTTTATCCTCCTGTCACAATGATCTTCTACTTCGCTCTGAAATTACTTGAACCATTCAATAATTCAGACTTGTGTTTCATCAAGTAAATATTCTCAACAACTACTCGAATCATCTGTGAAGTAAGAACATAACGATATCCACTACATGCCTCAGCACTTATTGGATTGCATACATCAAAATGTATTTCTTCCCACAAGTTGCTTTCTAGTTCCATTTTACTGAAATCGAGGATTTCAGTCATCTTGCCCATGTGGTATGATTTGCATGTCTCAAGTGATTCAAGATCAAGTGAGTTCAAACGGTCCATTCGCATGGAGTTTCTTCATGTATATACACCAATAGACATGGTTCGCATGTCTCAAACTTTTCAAAAATGTGTGAGTCCAAAGATCCATCAACATGGAGCTTCTTCATGCGTTTTACACCAATATGACTTACATGGCAGTGCCACAAGTAAGTGGTACTATCATTACTATCTTATATCTTTTGGAATGAAAATGTGTATCACTACGATCGAGATTCAATAAACCATTCAGGTTCAATACTAATCTTGATGGTAGAGGGAGCGTGCGATGTTTGATCACATCAAACTTGGAAACACTTCCAACATATATCGTCAGCTCACCTTTAGCTAGTCTCCGTTTATTCCGTAGCCTTTTATTTCGAGTTACTAACACTTAGCAACCGAACCGGTATCTTAATACCCTGGTGCTACTAGGAGTACTAGTAAAGTACACATTAACATAATGTATATCCAATATACTTATATCGACTTTGCCAGCCTTCTCATCTACCAAGTATCTAGGGTAATTCT
>NW_021179421.1:0-1360 GCF_002162155.2 Triticum dicoccoides | reverse complement strand
CGACCCGACCCGAATGGATCAAGTCTCTGTGCTTATGTGTCATCCCTGGATCAGTATGCTGACACACACAGTACTCGAAGGATTTATAACAGAGGTAAATCACATGTATAAAGTAACGTAAATACTATTACCTCAATCCAAAATATAGCGGAAGCAACAAGGTTGTGGATTCCCATCAACACCAACGGCAAAGTTGAGTATAGGAAATCGTAACCCTAACGTACCACTTACTCGTCGTCTGAAAAGTCTGCAACATGAAAAGTTGCAGCCCGAAAACGGGTCAGCACATGGAATATGCTGGCAATGTAACACATAGAGAGTAATGAAACAATAAGCCTGTACTACATGCATTATGGCTGGTGGTAAGGCTCTATGGTTACAGTTTTGCGAAAAGCCAATTTTTCCCTACTACAAAGGAATAAATTTATTTAACTATCATGGTGGTTGTGAAACATTGAGAATGGTTGACAGCATTCTCAATCCCAATTAAAAATAATTAAAACCCAACAACATTAATTAGAAGTAACATGTTGAGATTCACTCGATATTGAAGTACTAGATACTCAAGTTGTCCATAACCGGGGACACGGCTAATCATGATTAGTTTGTTACTCTGCAGAGGTTTGCGCACTTTTCCCACAAGACTCGATCGCCTCCGTTTGGTTTCTCGCACTACAGGGTGTTTGAGAAGGCGGATGACCGAGACATAGTCTTTCAGAAGCGCTAGCACCTTACATGTGGGGTAAACCGGTACACCTACATCCCCTACATCTGCTAGTCTACCCCGTAAGAGTTCGCACAACTTAGTCAACTATGCTAGAGCCCATAGTAGCATGTGGCTGCACACGGAAGTTTCTAGCATGAAAGATCTTATGATCCCTTTGAGCCTGGGTGGCGGTCCAAAAAAAACAGGCAAGTCCTGATAGACATCAGGTGCCTCAATCCACCCAGATGTGTGTTTAGGTTGCCACCTTAGATAAGCCATTAATTAACAGTCTCACATCTGTCATGGATATTCACTCACCCAATCCACGTCTACTAGCATAGCATAGCATAATAAGCAAACGTAGAAGTAACTCCCAAGGTTTCATAAGTAACAGGTAATAGGTACTACCTCATCTACTTCCCATCCCACAATTTAATTAGATCCTAACAATGCAAGTGTTTGAGGGTTTGATCTAATGCAATAAAACTGGGTAGTAGGAAAAATATGATCAAGTGTTACTTGCCTGCAATGTTGATGAAGATGATTCGCACTCAAAACTCGTGATAGATCTACTCGTCACACTCCGGTCGATCTATCGTAAGCAAACAATAGTAACCACACAATAAGTACTCATCTAATGCACAGGGAAAAATC
>NW_021179420.1:0-1092 GCF_002162155.2 Triticum dicoccoides | reverse complement strand
CATCAACCGGCCAGGATTACAAGAGCAGACCACGAACAAAGCAAACGGCTAAAGGATACAAGGGAGAAAGAAGAAGAACTTACAACGCTACACCTACAACCAGCAAACGGAAAATTACATTGAAGTGCAGCTAATTGAGGATAAGCCGACTACACAAAGGCCCTGAAACGACTACAGAAGAAGCCACGAGGATCTGCAGCTGCTAGAATAGGTCGGGCACATGACTGAAACCAGGAACTGGAACTGACATATACCACATGCCTTCTCTAACACCGAAGGTGAACCCTTCCCCTCGCCTAGGCTCGAAGGCGCCGAACCGTCAAAGTGTAGAGACGCTCACCCGAGAGCTAAAGCAAGGTTGGGCTCAAGTCCGGGCCAGCCATGGATCACAACCAACATCTCACCGGAGCACACACATGCAGGCTGCGACGCAGACGCTGTAGAGTACCGATGGAAGAGGATAAGCCGCCGGGAGAGTCACCGAAAGGAAGAAGCTGCCAAGCCACATGGCGAAGATAAGGTCCGAGGAACTCAAGAACCAGCCGAATCGGCACCAACGGCGTTGCTGCTGCCAGGAAGGGGAACCCGATCCCCTTTCGCCCTGTCTCGAGGGCGCCGACCCGCCGGGGCATTGCAAAACACCGCTGCTGAGCAATTTGTGGCTGGATCTGAAACCTGCATCGAATATATACGCCATCGACTCCACAGACGGCAGGCGCCCACCTGCAACTGCTACACGCCCCCAAAGCACCAACCTTCCCCAGACGGCGCCTCCAAGGAGGACACGACGCACCAGGCGACGCCACCGCCCATCACACGCTGGGATTTGAGCTTTCGCCCGGGAGGCATGGCCGGGGTGCGAAGGGGAGTCCACGGCTGCGACTACAATGAGCAGACCGACGCAAAAGGGACGGCCGGGGTAGGAAGTTTAGTTCTGTAGGTCCGCCCTCCCCTCCCCTCCCCTTGCGTCGTCCTTCCCGGGGCGACCCGAGGGCCCCTAGGGTTTCCCTAGGCACCGCCCCTTCCACTCCTACTCCCCTGCCGTCACCCGAGGGAGTCGTCGGGCTTCGCCTGGGCGACTGCCGATGACGG
>NW_021179419.1:0-1858 GCF_002162155.2 Triticum dicoccoides | reverse complement strand
TCATCAAAGCATTTCTTTTTAAATCATGCATATAGTTTTCATCTAGTAATTAAGTGAAACTAATATGACTTATCACGTATTTGATATTATTTCTTACTTTGAATATTTACTCCTGTATGATGTAACCATTCCATGATGGCTTCAGATAGTTCTTAACATGAGAAAGACATAAAATTTGAGTTGCCAAAACTCAACTCTCTTCCACAGTCCCATCCAACTCAATCTTGTCGATACATATATTACATTTTTCTATGTTTTGTTGACAAAGCAACCAACGTATCTTGATACATCTGCTGCATGTTACATTCACATGGGTTATCCGTTTTCATATTGTGCATGGTACAGAAAATAAATGAAATTCTAATTTTATTTGAAACTGGATCCGTGTTTCAGCACTGTTTTAGTTCCAAAGTTGCTTAGATTTGTTTATGTTCAAAAAGAATGTACATTACATTATATTATGTCTTAAAAATAAGCAGGGTGTATCTTTATTCTGTTAAAATAGTTTAGTTAGGATCCTGGACATGAAAGATGTACCTCACCTTCCTCCTAGAACTAATGTATATACATGTGAAAATAGTTGGGTCTTACATTGCGCTTCCACCTTTAATTATTTCTATCAAGTTACGTTTACCGCAAAATTCAGGCCCCATTTGGAGTTCTATAAAGTGTGATATTCTCGCAAAATTAAAAAAAAGGAGTAAAGCTTGATATTCCTAAAAAATATTATAATTTAAATCAAATGCCCACCGTAAAAAAAATTAAATCAAATGCATTACTTCTTGTTAGGGATTTCATATGCAGATCGGACTGCTTTCCTCTTTCTTTTCGTACTTTTCTTTAGCTATGGACATGGACGTGACATTGGTTTAGGTGGCAGGTTTGCCTCTGTGTAGCGCTGGCTTTGTTTTTTTTTTCTCCTATTAGAATTCAAATCAGAATTGGGCATGTGTTGTTTTGCGTGCAAGTATCCTTTTTCATATACGTTGACTGTGGTTGCCCTTTTCCATGCATATTTCCGCATCATAATAATCTTCTTCTTCTAACTTTCTTCTTTCCCATTTTACAGATTTGCTTAAGATCACGGAAGCTTGGGTTGATGGAGTGCTTGTATTTAGTTTTTGTTTTTATCTTGTGAAACTTGCTACCTATGGATGAAACTGTGTAATATTGATGAAACTACGTGTATGTATGGATGAAACTTGCTACTATTGTTAACATGTGTTGGATATATATGTGTTCATGACTATTGATAATATGTGTTGAATATGCTATATTGGTCATATAAATATATTTGTGTTTGATTTTCTGTGAAAATGAACTGATATAAGAAAAAACAAAATTAAATGGGGCAATATAGTCACTTTGCCATCTGCTGGCAGATGGCAAAGAGCTTTGCCATCAGCTCGCAGATGGCAAAGAGGCCACGTGTCATCTACATGTAAAATTTGGGCTAGCCTATTTGGGCTCTTTGCCATCTGCCAGCAGATGGCAAAGCTCTTTGCCATCTGCTGGCAGACGGCAAAGCATGCAGCCTTTGCCATTTGCTGGCAGACGGCAAAGAGCCTGCAGCCTTTGCCATCTGCTGGCAGACGGCAAAGTATGCCGTTAGCCTTCTAACAGGGCTAACCCCGTTAATAGGCTTTGCCATCTGCCAGCTGATGGCAAAGCCACAGGCTCTTTGCCATCAGCCAGCAGATGGCAAAGAAGCCTTTACTGGCAGGGTTTCAGACGAACTGTTTGCCATCTGCTGGCTGATGGCAAAGCCTTTGCCATCCGCCGAACATGCCTTTGCCATCTGCCATGGCAGATGGCAAAGTGCCAGATTCCAGTAGTGCTAGTAAGCAAATGAAGGAAA
>NW_021179418.1:0-970 GCF_002162155.2 Triticum dicoccoides | reverse complement strand
TATTTTCAACATGAAAGTTGCTCAGAACGACGAGACGAATCCGGATACGCGGTCCGTTCGTCCGCCACACACCCCTAACCTATCGAACCCGCAACTTTCCCCCTCCGGCTCCTCTGCCCGAAAACACGAAACACCGGGAATACTTTCCCGGGGGTTTTCCCCCCTTCACCGGTATCACCTACTACCGCGTTAGGGCACACCGAACACCGCGTATTGCCTTGATATATTTTGTGGTGCTTTGTTTGCTCTGTATTCATTATTTCTTCCCCCTCTTCTCTCCGGTAGACTACGAGACCGACGTTGCTGCTGACCAGTTCGACTACGGAGTTGACGACCCCTCTCTCTTGCCAGAGCAACCAGGCAAGCCCCCCCCCCTTTGATCACCAGATATCGCCTACTCTTCTCTATACTGCTTGCATTAGAGTAGTGTAGCATGTTACTGCTTTCCGTTAATCCTATTCTGATGCATAGCCTGTCATTGCTGCTACAGTCATTGATACCTTACCCGCAATCCTAAATGCTTACTATAGGATGCTAGTGTTCCATCAGTGGCCCTACACTCTTGTCCGTCTGCCATGCTATACTACTGGGCTGTGATCACTTCGGGAGGTGATCACGGGCATATACTATATACTTTACACTGTTACATTACCTGTGATACTGTTCGGAGTTGGGGGCTGAAAGGACAGGTGGCTCCACCCCGGTAGAGGTGGGCCTGGGTTCCCGACGGCCCCCGACTGTTACTTGTGGCGGAGCGACAGGGCAGGTTGAGACCACCTAGGAGACAGGTGGGCCTGGTCCTGTTCGGCGTTCGCGGATACTTAACACGCTTAACGAGATCTTGGTATTTGATCTGAGTCTGGCTACGAGCCTATACGCACTAACCATCTACGTGGGAGTAGTTATGGGTATCCCGGCGTCGTGGTATCAGCCGAAGCACTTCAGACGTCAGCGACGGAGCGGCGCGCGC
>NW_021179417.1:0-1394 GCF_002162155.2 Triticum dicoccoides | reverse complement strand
CAGGATCACGTGTTACTAATCAGTAGTACCTTATAAGTTTGATGGATACAAGCCTAGTTCAGTTCTACTACCACATTATGTTGTTAGAATGGATTCAGAACTTTGATATGATGATGTTGAGTGTGTATGAAATCCTTTGTCAAATGTCTCAAAATCCTTTTTGAGCATTTACAGCTGTTATGCTGCCGAAATTTCGCTAGAAATTCTAATGCCTTTGCATTATGATTGTGCTTTCAGATGGCCACTCGCGACCTCAATCAAGTGGTTCGCCTGACTCGATGCCTAGATGTACCCGGCCATACTGCCAAGTTGGTCAGGGTAATGACTGAGGCTGGATACCGCTGGTATCCTGAGTACACGGTCGAAGAGCAATTCCGAGACTTTAATCAAAGCCAGTATCTCTGCACTGTCAGGATATTTCCATCTTATCCTGGATCCACCGAGCCTCTTCACTGCTCTTATGGACTCGGGGTTACCATTGAAATGGCTGTGCAGGACGCCGCCTACTCTATGATGACCATTATGCGAGTCAGATCTGGTATATTTCGGGACTCTGAATTCCGGTATATACCAGGATCACTTCCGGGAGCACAAGGGTATCTCCAGGCTATTTATGCTGACCCCACCCAGGAGGATTCACGGACTCGCACCACTGCCGAGATGCTCGAGGATAAGGACCGTGAAAATCGGGCCTTGAGGTTAGAGCTCTTCAATACCCGTGCTGACCACTGGGCCACTTTGACTCGGTTCGCACCGGCGGTGCAAGCTGGATATTCAGATATGCGCGATCTCTATCCTGTGAGATCTGCTCTGCCAGACGTGATGGTTTGGCGTGATGTAGGAGGCATCACCCCACCTCGCGGTCCCCGCAGGCCACCGTTTGTTGGTCCAAGGCCTCATCCTAGCCCCTATGGTCCACAAGCTCCGCGAGATCGACTGTTTCCGGATGATCATATTGAGCTCCCAGGCTATGGAGGTGACTTCTACGAGGACTACTACGGATCAGTCTGAGTTAGTGGTAGTATCACTAGTTCGCACTAGCTGTGTCGTCTATCGTCCCGCGTGACTCGTGGGATATGACCTAGTTTGTACTCCTTCCGGAGGTGTAGAAAAATAATGTATAGGAGCTTGGAATGCCTCCGATGAGATGTAATCCTCTTTTCACCGTAATAGTACTTTGTTTGGTCTTGTACTAAACTCTGTATGGTGTGTATGACGATGGAATAAAAGAAGCAGTTCTGTTTTTACCATGTCATACGGATGATCATCTTGCATTTCGAGTTATTCCTTGCATTTTTATCCTATGTCGGAATTTTATCATCCTGACTAAATCATTGTCTTGTTTACCTAGGATGGTCAACACGCGCGCTAACCCTGCTTCTCAAGAGCAGGCC
>NW_021179416.1:0-1274 GCF_002162155.2 Triticum dicoccoides | reverse complement strand
CCTTGTTCTGCTTAAAACATCAATTTAACTTGTTTGATCATGCATGAAAATAGTACAGATGGATAGATTGGATTTTTCTGATCATTTTTCATATATAATTTGTCCAATTTGGAGTTACAGAATAAAAGTTATGAATTTTTGAAGTTTAAATAATATTCTGGAATTTCCTGATTTAATTTAAATTCAGAAAATCAATTACTGCGTCAGCCTGACGTCAGTGTGACGTCAGCAGGTCAACGGAACTGGTCCAGGTCAAACCTGACAGTGGGTCCCGCATGTCAGGGTGATTATTTTAATTAAAATTTAATTAAAACTAATCCTGTTTAATTAACAGGGCTGGGCCCCACCTGTCATTGACTCAGGGGAGTCAACCAGGGCCCACCCGTGGTCAAAGTCAAAGTCGGCTGCCGGCGTTTAGCCGCCGGCGAGCCCGACGCGGCGGCGGGAGTGGTTTTGGCCATTTCGGCTACCAGAGGGGCCGCGGAGACCACCGGAGTGGAGCTGAGGACAAACCGCAGCTCTTGGCGGAGTCCGTTGGGGTCGGGGTGGCCGAAGTCGACGGCGGCGAGCTCGGCTGCGGCCGCCGGGGTTCGGTCGTGCACGGGAACGGGGTTGGAGCTCGAAGTCGAGCGAAGCGAGGCGCTAGGGATGCTCTACGGGGTCTTGCGAACTCGTTGGACTCGCCGGGGTGACCAAATGGTCACCGGAGCTGCGTCGGCGACGAGCTCGGCGACGGCGGAGGTTCGGCCGTGGTGGGGAGGAGGCTATGGTGGGGAAACGAGGGGGAGGAGAGGGGGAAACGGTGGCGTAGCTCACCGCGGTTGCAGTGGGCGTCGAAGTGGGCTCGGGGACGCGCTGGAGACGGCGAATCGACGGCGACGGTGGTCGGAGCCTGAAGAGGGGAACGGCGACGTGGCGGCGATGCAGGGCTTCCGGGGAGCTGTGGAGCGGTGGGGAGGAAGAGGGAGTCGAGGCGGAGCTCCTGAGCTAGTCGGGGGAGCGAGGGGTGGTCGGAGACGGCGGCTATGGCGAACGGCGGCGACGGTGGTGTTCGGCCGTGAGAGAGAGAGAGAGAGAGCAGCACGGGAGAGAGAGGGGGATAAGGCCAGGGGATCGGGGCGGCACCGAGAAGAAGCGCCGCGGCGTCGCGCTGGCGGGGGAGGCAGGCAGACGGGCTGGTGGCGTGGCGCTCCGGCCGTGCGCGCGCGCCGGCCACACGCCTGGCCGACTGGCGCCAGGAGGACGACGGCGGTGGTGGGCTGGGCTGGCTTGCT
>NW_021179415.1:0-2252 GCF_002162155.2 Triticum dicoccoides | reverse complement strand
ACGCGATTCGTGGACTATTACTCATCATTTAGGGGTCCCGAAGCGATTCCATAGTGGTTGAACCCTAAGGTCCGTTTACGTGTCGGTCATCAACACTCGCAGTTTTGTCTGATTCTGGCCCATTTCATGGACTATTACTCACCGTTTTGGGGCCCTAAAGTGATCTTCACGGTTGTTTGACCCCATGGTGCGCTTACGTGTCGATCATCAACAAGCGCATTTTGGGACGATTTTGGCCCATTTCTTGCATTATTACTTAGTTTTGGGGTCCCGGAGTGATTTCCACGATTGACGAACTCCACGGTGCGTTTAAGTGTCGGTCATAAACACTCACAATTTTGGCCAATTCTCGTCCGTTTCGTGCACTATTACTCACCGTTTCGGCGTCCCAGAGAGATTTCCACGATTGACAATCCCTGGAGTGTGTTTGCGTGTCTGTCGTCAACACTCACAGTTTTCGCCAATTCTGACGCGATTTGTGGGCTATTATTCACCATTTAGGGCTCCCGAAGCAATTTCCATAGTTATGGAACCCCAAGGTGCGTTTAGGTGTCGGTCATCAACACTCACTGTTTTGGGGCCCCGGTGTGATTTCCACGATTAACGATCCCCGGGGTGCGTTTACATGTCGGTCATCAATACTAGTAGTTTTGTCCAATTCTGGCCCGTTTCGTGGACAATTACTCACTGTTTTGGGGCCCCGGAATGATTTCCACGATTAACGAACCCCCGGGTGCGCTTACGTGTCGGTTATGAACACTCACAGTTTTGGCCAATTCTAACGCGTTTTGTGGACTTTTAGTCACCGTTTTCTGGGCCTGAAGTGATTTCCATAGTTGTTGAACCCCAAGGCGCACTTACGTGTTAGTCATCAACACTCACTGTTTTGGCAGATTCTGGCCTGTTTCATGGACTATTACTCACTGTTTTGGCGCCCCGGAGTGATTTCCACGGTTAACGAACCGCAGGGTGCATTTACGTGTCGGTCATCAACACTCGCATTTTTGGCCGATTCTGGCCCGTTTCTTGGACTATTACTCTGTTTTTGGGTCCAAGCGTGATTTCCATGATTTACGAACCCCCTGGTGCGTTTACGTGTCGGTCAATGACACTCACAATTTTGGCCACTTTCTGGTCTGTTTTGCGTACTATTACTCACTGTTTTGGCGTCCCAGAGCGATTTCCATTATTTACAATCCCCGGGTGCGTTTGCGTCTCTGTCGTCAACACTCACAGTTTTGGCCAATTCTGACGCGATTCGTGGACTATTACTCATCATTTAGGGGTCCCGAAGCGATTCCATAGTGGTTGAACCCTAAGGTCCGTTTATGTGTCGGTCATCAACACTCGCAGTTTTGTCTGATTCTGGCCCATTTCATGGACTATTACTCACCGTTTTGGGGCCCTAAAGTGATCTTCACGGTTGTTTGACCCCATGGTGCGCTTACGTGTCGATCATCAACAAGCGCATTTTGGGACGATTTTGGCCCATTTCTTGCATTATTACTTAGTTTTGGGGTCCCGGAGTGATTTCCACGATTGACGAACTCCACGGTGCGTTTAAGTGTCGGTCATAAACACTCACAATTTTGGCCAATTCTCGTCCGTTTCGTGCACTATTACTCACCGTTTCGGCGTCCCAGAGAGATTTCCACGATTGACAATCCCCGGAGTGTGTTTGCGTGTCTGTCGTCAACACTCACAGTTTTTGCCAATTCTGACGCGATTTGTGGGCTATTATTCACCTTTTAGGGCTCCCGAAGCAATTTCCATAGTTGTGGAACCCCAAGGTGCGTTTAGGTGTCGGTCATCAACACTCACTGTTTTGGGGCCCCGGTGTGATTTCCACGATTAACGATCCCCGGGGTGCGTTTACATGTCGGTCATCAATACTAGTAGTTTTGGCCAATTCTGGCCCGTTTCGTGGACAATTACTCACTGTTTTGGGGCCCCGGAATGATTTCCACGATTAAGGAACCCCCGGGTGCGCTTACGTGTCGGTTATGAACACTCACAGTTTTGGCCAATTCTAACGCGTTTTGTGGACTTTTAGTCACCGTTTTCTGGGCCTGAAGTGATTTCCATAGTTGTTGAACCCCAAGGCGCACTTACGTGTTAGTCATCAACACTCACTGTTTTGGCAGATTCTGGCCTGTTTCATGGACTATTACTCACTGTTTTGGCGCCCCGGAGTGATTTCCACGGTTAACGAACCGCAGGGTGCATTTACGTGTCGGTCATCAACACTCGCA
>NW_021179414.1:0-1085 GCF_002162155.2 Triticum dicoccoides | reverse complement strand
CTATCATGTCTGAGTACAGACATCTATAAATGAAAAAGGCTGAGAAGCCTGACTATCTATCAGATCCTGCCGAGGGCACAAGATCGTAGCTGAGGTATCAAGCTAAACGTCGAAGTCCACGCGAAACTACTAGTGAGACCGAAGTCTCTCTGCAAAAACATAAAATAGGCAAACGTGAGTACAAATGTACCCAGCAAGACTTACATCAGAACTAACTACATATGCATCATTATCAACAAAGGGGATGGTGGGGTTTAACTGCAGCAAGCTAGCTTTGACTCGGTGGCTATCCTAAACTACGACTGCAAGCAACTCTTTTGAGGTGGCGCACACGAGTCCACATATTCACCATATCAATACACCACTATGGATCCGCTCCCGTCCCCCTACGAGAACGCCATCCATAGCACTCACGCTTATCTTGCGTATTTTAGAGTATCCACTTTCACTTGTCTATGAACTGATATAAGCAACCTATAAGTCCTTTTCCGTGGACACGGCTATTCGAATAGATCATATTAACCCTGCAGGGGTGTACTTCTTCACACACGCTCTCACCACTTACCGCCGTTTACACGACATGTACTCGGCAACCTTCAAGCGGAAGCCCAACGTGGGTGTCGGCCACGGCCTGCCTAAACACTCAAGTCTCTAGTCCAGGTTTATCGCCTATTCGGGTTCCATCCATGAGGAGATCCGGCCGGAGTTTCGCTCACAGCCCCAAACGATGTGAACAGGGTTCCCGAGACACCAAACGGGCGCCCGATACACCGTGCCACGTGCCTACCGCATCACAGCCCACCCCTACGGTCAGCGCTGCCCACGGCCTCCAGCATACTACAAACACCAGAAACTACTTGCAACTCCTGGACAGAGGACAAGGGTGATCAAGAAGCCGAGAGGGTCCATTGGTTTCGGGCCCAATGCGTGGTAGTAGCTGAATCATGGATCACAAACACAGAACTCAGTTCCTGAGGATGGCTGCAATGAGACAACCCACCATGTACTCCTACATGGCCTCTCACCGCTACCTTTACCAAATCGTGTTCACACACTTAGCTCACACACAGTAGGACATGTTCACA
>NW_021179413.1:0-2151 GCF_002162155.2 Triticum dicoccoides | reverse complement strand
ATAATAATACTTTTATTATTGCCTCTAGGGCATATTTCCAACAGTCTCCCACTTGCACTAGAGTCAATAATCTAGTTCACATCGCCATGTGATTAACACTCACAGGTCACATCGCCATGTGACTAATACCCAAGAGTTTACTAGAATCAGTAGTCTAGTTCACATCACTATGTGATTAACACTCAATGAGTTTTATGTTTGATCATGTTGCTTGTGAGAGAGGTTTTAGTCAACGGGCCTGAACCTTTCAGATCCGTCTGTGCTTTACAAATCTCTATGTCATCTCCTAGATGCAGCTACCACGCTCTATTTGGAGCTGTTCCAAATAACTGTTCTACTTGGAGCTATTCTAAATTGTTGCTCCATTATATGTATCCGGTCTCTCTACTCAGAGCTATCCGGATAGGTGTCAAGCTTGAATCGTCGTAACCTTTACGACGAACTCTTTTACCACCTCCATAATCGAGAAAAATTCCTTAGTCCACTAGTTACTAAGGATAACTTTGACCGCTGTCCTGTGAGCCATTCTTG
Source organism: Triticum dicoccoides (assembly GCF_002162155.2). NCBI lineage: Eukaryota > Viridiplantae > Streptophyta > Magnoliopsida > Poales > Poaceae > Triticum > Triticum dicoccoides. The sequence goes on along the minus strand of NW_021179413.1, from coordinate 1,620 downwards.
GATCACTCTTGTACCCCTTGACTGACTCATGGCAAGGCACACTTCAGGTGCGGTACACAGCATAGCATACTGTAGAGCCTACGTCTAAAGCATAGGGGACGACCTTCGTCCTTTCTCTCTTTTCTGCCGTGGTCGAGCTTTAAGTCTTAACTTCGTACCTTACAACTCAGGCAAGAACTCCTTCTTTGACTGGTCCTTCTTGAACACCTTCAAGATCATGTCAAGGTATGTGCTCATTTGAAAATATTATTAAGCATTTTGATCTATCCTTATAGATCTTGATGCTCAATGTTCAAGTAGCTTAATCCAGGCTTTCCATTGAAAAACACTTTCAAAATAACCCTATATGCTTTCTAGAAATTCTACATCATCTCTGACCATCAATATGTCAAACAACATATACTCATCAGAAATTCTATAGTGCTCCCATTCACTTCTTTGGAAATACAAGTTTCTCATAAACTTTGTATAAATCCAAAATCTTTGATCATCTCATCAAAGCATACATTCCAACTCCGAGATGCTTACTCCAGTCCTTAGAAGGATCGCTGGAGCTAGCATACCTTTTAGCATCCTTAGGATCGACAAAACTTTTCTGATTGTATTGCATACAACCTTTCCTTACGAAAACTAGTAAGGAAACTTGTCTTGACATCCATCTGCCAGATTTCATAAATGCAGCTAATGCTAACATGATTCCGACGGACTTAAGCATCGCTACGGATGAGAAAATCTCATCGTAGTCAACTCCTTGAACTTGTGAAAAAACTCTTCGCCACAAGTCGAGCCTCATAGACGGTGATATTACCATCCACGTCCGTCTTCTTCTTAAAAGATCCATTTATCTTAATGGCTTGCCGATCATCGGGCAAGTCCACCAAAGTCCATGGATCCGTTCTTGGATTTTATGGCCTCGAGCCATTTATCGGAATCCGGGCCCACCATCGCTTCTCCATAGCTCGTAGGTTCATTGTTGTCCAGCAACATGACTTTCAAGAAAGGATTACGTACCACTCTGAAGTAGTGCGTATCCTTGTCATCCCACGAGGTTTGGTAGTGACTTGATCCGAAGTTTTATGATCAATATCATAAGCTTCCACTTCAATTGGTGTAGGTGCCACAGGAACAACTTCCTGTGCCCTGCCACACACTAGTTGAAGAGACGGTTCAATAACCTCATCAAGTCTCCACCATCCTCCCACTCAACTCTTTCGAGAGAAACTTTTCCTCGAGAAAGGACCCGATTCTAGAAACAATTCATATTGCTTTCGGATCTGAATTAGGAGGTATACCCAACTGTTTTGGGTTTCCTATGAAGATGCATTTTGTCCGCTTTGGGTTCGAGCTTATCAAGCTGAAACTTTTTCACATAAGCGTCGCAGCCCCAAACCTTTAAGAAACGACAACTTAGGTTTCTCTAAACCATAATTCATACGGTGTCATCTCATCGGAATTACGTGGTGCCCTATTTAAAGTGAATGTGGTTGTCTCTAATGCCTAACCCATGAACAATAGTGGTAATTCGATAAGAGACATCATGGTACGCACCATATCCAATAGGGTGCAACTATGATGTTCGGACACACCATCACATTATGGTGTTCCAGGCGGTATTAATTG
>NW_021179412.1:0-1206 GCF_002162155.2 Triticum dicoccoides | reverse complement strand
GGGCTGTAGCGGGCTAACAGGACTCCGGTATTCATCGCGTGACATTTCCCCGAAGGGACAGACACAGGAACGAAGAAGGACACATGCCGGCCAGCCTAAGTGTTCCGGAGCAGTAGCAAGCTACCATGGCTCGGTGGAAACACTAGGAGACATTTCCCGGTAAGAGAGGCTACTAAGGATAAACAACTAGATAGCCAGATCCCACACATATCAAGCATTTCAATAACATACACACAATATGCTCGATATGTGCAAATACAACATGGCATCACAACATGACTCTACGACTCAAGTATTTATTCATTAGGCTCCGAGGAGCGAGATATTACAAACAGGGGTCTCATGACCCAACAATCAGAGCATACAAATCAAAGCACAAGCGGAAGCTATCATGTCTGAGTACAGACATCTATAAATGAAAAAGGCTGAGAAGCCTGTCTATCTACCAGATCCTGCCGAGGGCACAAGATCGTAGCTGAGGTATCAAGCTAAACGTCGAAGTTCACGTGGAACTACTAGTGAGACTGAAGTCTCTCTGCAAAAACATAAAATAGGCAAACATGAGTACAAATGTACCCAGCAAGACTTACATCAGAGCTAACTACATATGCATCATTATCAACAAAGGGATGGTGGGGTTTAACTGCAGCAAGCCAGCTTTGACTCGGTGGCTATCCTGAACTACGACTGCAAGTAACTCTTTTTGAGGTGGCGCACACGAGTCCACATATTCACCATATCAATACACCACTATGGATCGGCTCCCGTCTCCCTACGAGAACGCCATCCATAGCACTCACGCTTATCTTGCGCATTTTAAAGTATCCACTTTCACTTGTCTATGAACTGATATAAGCAACCCAGAAGTCCTTTACCGCGGACACGGCTATTCGAATAGATGATGTTAACCCTGCAGGGGTATACTTCTTCATACATGTTTCCACCACTTAGCGTCTGCACACGACATGTGCTCGGCAGACTTCAAGCGAAAGCCGACGTGGGTGTAGACCACGACCTACCTAAACACTCAAGTCTCTAGTCCAGGTTTATCGCCTATTCGGGTTCCATCCATGAGGAGATCCGGCCGGAGTTTCGCTCACAGCCCCAAACGATGTGAACAGGGTTCCCGAGATACCAAACGGGCATCCGGTACACCGTGCCACGTACCTACCGCATCACAGCCCACCCCTACGGTCAGCGCTGTCC
>NW_021179411.1:0-923 GCF_002162155.2 Triticum dicoccoides | reverse complement strand
CAATTTTTGAAGCAATTCACGTTGATAATACGGTGGAACCCAACGCGTACGCATAGCAGTTTTCAAAGCAGCCCAAGTAGTTGGAATAGGATATAATCTACAATGTTCAGACCACCATACACATGCAAAACTAGTGAAAGCACAAACAGCAGCAGCAACTCGTCTCTCCTCAGGATATTGTAAACATGTAAATCGTTGTTCAGTTTCTAACTCCCAAGTAAGATATATATCAGGAACATATCTACCCTCAAATGGTGGAATATTCAATTTCAGTTTAGGAATATGGACATCATCTCGTACCTGAGGTGGTGGTGCAGGCCTACCATTACGAATATATACCTGAGGTCGACCTGCTGGTGGTGGTGCTGGTGGCTGCTTGTAGATCTGATTTTGATCAACCTCATCCTCATAATCGCCCGCATACTCATCATCCTCCTGAGTACCAGCAGGAGCAGTAGCAGGAGCCAAAGAAGCACCAACAGCAGTAACAGCGGCACCAGAAGTTTGTCCTGGCACAATAGGAACACGCTGTGCTCGTCCATACTGATTCGGAAGGGGGCGTAGTTGTTGTTGTTGCAGAGGTGCGACAGGTGCAGCCGGTGGTGGAAGACGCGCAAGCAGTTCATTAAATCTGTTATCGAGCTTTGTTTCGAACGTCTTCTCAAGGCCAGTGATCTTCTCCATGGCCTCTTCAAAATTGTTCAGCACATCTTGTACCTGTTCAGTCATCATTTGCTGAAACTTATCATGAAGCTCCTTGTTCGATAAGTTCTCCCAGTCAATCTCGTCGGCTTGTGATCCTGGCATGGTTAGCAGCAATAGAAACACACAAGAATATGATCCTACAGACTACTAAGAAGTGGTGGTGGTGTATCACAAATCCGTCAAGCAAATCTCAAATTCTTACCAGTTCTTACCCAGCA
>NW_021179410.1:0-1376 GCF_002162155.2 Triticum dicoccoides | reverse complement strand
TTCAACATTTTTTCAAATACTTATTCAACATTTTTCAATACTTATTCAATTTTTTTCAATACACATTCAACATATTTAATACTGATTCAACATTTTCTGTGTTTGTTAACAGATATTATTTTCGGAAAAAGCATGCGAAAACTGAGTAAAAATAAAAGAACATAGAAAAAAGAATTTTGAATTAGATGAGTAAAAATGAAGAAAAATTAATAAAAGCAAAATAACCCAAAAACAAGAAAAGGAAGAAAAGATTAACAAAGTAAAAACAGGAAATGAAAGTAAACATGGTAAAACCCGGCACATTTCCTTCTAGTAGGCCGCGCTCTCCATAGTGTATAAAAAGTCCAGTCTGTCGCATTTGCTAGCAGCATTGGGAGTCAACTAGTCGATCCCAGGATCGGTCCCTCACTAGTACCATTTTTAACTCTGTATTTTCAGAAACTATTCTCTACAGTTGGCCGGCCCGACATGTAGCCTTCGACGCGAGAATTCCCTTTGGTCTCGCTTAAGGCGAGATATAGGGGCGTCCATGCCAGCCCGCGTGCTGCCCCCTCTACCCAAGCACGACCCAGGAGCTATGTGGACCAACTCGGCTGCATGCCGAGCCTGTTAGGCTGCCGGCATGCTAGGCCTTTTTAAGGCTAAATTTGAAGTACTGGGCTATTTTTCGTCCATATGTATTTTAAGAAAATTCTAAATAAGAATAAAATAAATAAATATGTCGTGTCGTGCCGATCCATATGCTCAGCCTTCATACCCAGGCACGGCCCTTGGCATGCCACGTGTCGGGCCCGACCCGTTTAGCACGTGTAGTGTCGTGCCGTGTCGGTGTGCTACCGGGCCGGCCAGCAATCCCAACCCGTTTGGGCAGCTTTGCGATGTTGTATTTGTTTTAGTGTAGCAGCCAACTGCCCTATATTTGGAGAGTAACTAATTAACGAACGCTTCTTCGGAAGCCTCGCAACGGTCAGCGCCAATTGGCGCGCTCTCAGTCATTCGTCACGTGTCGCGCTTTGGGCGCTCCCTTCGGATTTTATAATTTTTATTTTTTCGCACACGTTTTCGGCTTTTTAAATGTTTTTTTCTGGTTTTTTTGACGTTATGGTTTTCCACCAGTCTTCCTTAGCTTTTCGACATTTTTTTTCCATTTTTCTTTTGCTCAAAAAGACGCATTTGCTTTTTTCCCCTTTCACGAGAGTCACGGTTTTTCTTCCGCGAGAGGCACGGTTTTGCTTTTGCGAGAGTCACGGTCGTGCCTCTCGGAAACGAAAAAAAACGTTTTCTGTTTTTTTCTTTTCGTGAGAGTCACGGTTTCGCTTCCGTGATAGGCACGGTTGTGCTTTCGCAAGAGTCACGGTCATGCCTCTCGAAAAAAA
>NW_021179409.1:0-1186 GCF_002162155.2 Triticum dicoccoides | reverse complement strand
GCGCCCCCTACCTTGTGGGCCCCCTGTTGACTCTCCGACTCCAACTCCAACTCCATATATTGAGTTTTGGGGAGAAAAAAAATCAGAGAGAAGAAATCATCACGTTTTACGATACGGAGCCGCCGCCAAGCCCTAAAACCTCTCGGGAGGGCTGATCTGGAGTCCGTTTGGGGCTCCGGAGAGGGGAATCCGTTGCCATCATCATCATCAACCATCCTCCATCACTAAATTCATGATGCTCACCGCCGTGCGTGAGTAATTCCATCGTAGGCTTGCTGGACGGTGATGGGTTGGATGGGATCTATCATGTAATCGAGTTAGTTTTGTTAGGGTTTGATCCCTAGTGTCCACTATGTTCTGAGATTGATGTTGCTATGACTTTGCTATGCTTAATGCTTGTCACTAGGGCCCGAGTACCATGATTTCAAATATGAACCTATTATGTTTTCATCAATATATGAGTGTTCTTGATCCTATCTTGCAAGTCTATAGTCACCTATTATGTGTTATGATCTGTTAACCCTGAAGTGACAATAATCGGGATACTTACCGGTGATGACCGTAGTTTGAGGAGTTCATGTATTCACTATGTGTCAATGCTTTGTTCCGGTTCTCTATTAAAAGGAGGCCTTAATATCCCTTAGTTTCCGTAAGGACCCCGCTGCCACGGGAGGGTAGGACAAAAGATGGCATGCAAGTTCTTTTCCATAAGCATGTATGACTATGTTCGGAATACATGCCTACATTACATCAACGAAGTGGAGCTAGTTCTGTGTCACCCTAGGTTATGACTATTACATGATGAACCGCATCCAGCATAATTCTCTATCACCGATCCATTGCCTACGATCTTTTCATATATTGTTCTTCTCTTATTTACTTTTCCGTTGCTATTGCTATCATCACTACAAAATACCAAAAATATTACTTTTACTAATGTTACCTTTTGCTACCGTTATCATTACTATCATATTACTTTGCTACTAAACACTTTGCTGCAGATATTAAGTTTCCAGGTGTGGTTGAATTGACAACTCAGCTGCTAATACTTGAGAATATTCTTTGGCTCCCCTTATGTCAAATCAATAAATTTGGGTTGAATACTCTACCCTCGAAAACTGTTGTGATCCCCTATAATTGTGGGTTATCAAGAAGTGCTTAGCTTTGGGTTCAATTTTGCGGTGTC
>NW_021179408.1:0-1675 GCF_002162155.2 Triticum dicoccoides | reverse complement strand
TCCATTGTTTTTCTGTGTTCAAAATGCACAATTCAAAGCCAAATCATCAATTTACAACCCTTTTTGACTTCATTTGTTATTTTTCATGCATTTACTGATTATTTTGAGCTATAAGACCATGAAATTGAAAAGAATTTTAAATGAACTCTGAAAAGGTTCCAAGTTGGCAGGGTATCATCATTTCACCCACATAGCATGTGCGAGAAAGTAGAGAGGGTGACGGCAAAAACTGGATGCACTTCGTGTACAAAACGGACAATTTCTTTCGAAGTATCAGGGTTTCGTATGGAAACTCGTCTGTTACAAAGGGATTTCATTTTTTTGAACTTATTTGAACTCCCTTGTTTTTCTGTGTTCAAAATGCACCATTCAAAGCCACATCATCAATTTACAACGCTTTCTGACTTCATTTGTTATTTTTCATGCATTTACTGATTATTTTGAGCTATAAGACCATGAAATTGAAAAGCATTTGAAATGAACTCTCAAAAGGTTCCAAGTTGGCATGGTATCATCATTGCACCCACATAGCATGTGCGAGAAAGTAGAGAGGGTTACGGTAAAAACTGGATGCACTTCATGTACAAAACGGACAATCTCTTTCGAAGTATGAGAGTTTCATACAGAAACTCGTCTGTTACACTTATTTGAACTCCATTGTTTTTCTGTGTTCAAAATGCACCATTCAAAGCCAAATCATCAATTTACAACCCTTTATGACTTCATTTGTTATTTTTCATGCATTTACTGATTATTTTGAGCTATAAGACCATGAAATTGAAAATCATTTGAAATGAACTCTGAAGAGGTTCCAAGTTGGCATGGTATCATCATTTCACCCACATAGCATGTGCGAGAAAGTAGAGAGGGTTACGGCAAAAACTGGATGCACTTCGTGTACAAAACGGACAATTTCTTTCGAAGTATCAGGATTTCATATGGAAACTTGTCTGTTACAAAGGGATTTCATTTTTTTGAACTTATTAGAACTCCCTTGTTTTTCTGTGTTGAAAATGCACCATTCAAAGCCACATCATCAATTTACAACCCTTTCTGACTTCATTTGTTATTTTTCATGCATTTACTGATTATTTTGAGCTATAAGACCATGAAATTGAAAATCATTTGAAATGAACTCTGAAACGTTTCCAAGTTGGCGTGGTATCATCATTTCACCCACATAGCATGTGCAAGAAAGTAGAGAGGGTTACAGCAAAAAGTAGATGCACTTCAAGTACAAAACGGACAATCTCTTTCGAAGTATCAGGGTTTCATATGGAAACTCGTCTGTTACAAAGGGATTTCATTTTTTTGAACTTATTTGAACTCCCTTGTTTTTCTGAGTTCAAAATGCACCATTCAAAGCCACATCATCAATTTACAACCCTTTCTGACTTCATTTGTTATTTTTCATGCATTTACTGATTATTTTGAGCTATAAGACCATGAAATTGAAAAGCATTCGAAATGAACTCTGAAAAGGTTCCAAGTTGGCATGGTGTCATCATTTCACCCACATAGCATGTGCGAGAAAGTAGAGAGGGTTATGGCAAAAACTGGATGCACTTCGTGTACAAAACGGACAATCTCTTTCGAAGTATCAGAGTTTCATACGGAAACTCGTCTGTTACACTTATTTGAACTCCATTGTTTTTCTGTGTTCAAAATGCACAAT
>NW_021179407.1:0-1130 GCF_002162155.2 Triticum dicoccoides | reverse complement strand
AGTAGGCTACAAACACCAGAAACTACTTGCAACTCCTGGACGGAGAACTAGGGTGAATAAGAAGCCGAGAGGGTCCATTGGTTTCGGGCCCAATGCATGGTAGTAGCTGATTCTTAAATCACACATACAGATCTCAGTGCTTAAGGTCGGCTTCAATGAAACAACCCACCATGTACTCCTACATGGCCTCTCATCGATACCTTTACCAAATCGTGTTCACCACACCACTCTCATTACTGACATAAACATTTCACTCTAGCCCATCACCCAGATGAACCAGACCTGACACGACTCTAAGCATAGCAGGCATAGCAAGGTAGGAACAACACATACATATGGCTCAATCAACTCCTACACATGCTAGTGGGTTTCATCTAGTTACTGTGGCAATGACAGGTTATGCAGAGGAAATGGGTTCAACTACCGTAGCACACAGCAGTTTGAAACGAGTTGTCTTAATGCAGTAAAAGAGAGCAGGAGCGAGAACATGGGATTGTATCGATATGATCAAATGGTTGGTTGCTTGCCTGAGGGTTCGATGCACTGATACGGTTCTTCGTTAGGGTAATCACGGTACTCCTCGGAGGCAGAACCTGTCGCAAGGACATCGATACACAACCATCACCAAACAATGTGCAACAATATGATGCATGCATGAAACATGGCAATATGAGTGTGTTGGGCTAATGCAACTAAAATCAGAAGGGTTTGAGCAAATTTGAATCAAAGATTCAAATTTCAAACTCAAATATGGCCTTTTAAAGTGCTTTTTCTTGTTCTGCTTGAAACATCAATTTAACTTGTTTGATCATGCATGAAAATAGTACAGATGGATAGATTGGATTTTTCTGATCATTTTTCATATATAATTTGTCCAATTTGGAGTTACAGAATAAAAGTTATGAATTTTTGAAGTTTAAATAATATTCTGGGATTTCCTGATTTAATTTAAATCCAGAAATATGATTATTGCGCCAGCATGACGTCAGCACGACGTCAGTGGTCAACTGCGGCTGTCTGGGGTCAAACCTGACGTGTGGGGCCCACACGTCAGTGACAGGGGGGTTAAACAGAGTTAAATTAATTCTAATTACTAATTAGTGGCGCTGGGGCCCACTAGTCAGTGTCAG
>NW_021179406.1:0-1220 GCF_002162155.2 Triticum dicoccoides | reverse complement strand
AGCCCACCCCTACGGTCAGCGCTGTCCATGGCCTCCAGTAGGCTACAAACACCAGAAACTACTTGCAACTCCTGGACGGAGAACTAGGGTGAATAAGAAGCCGAGAGGGTCCATTGGTTTCGGGCCCAATGCATGGTAGTAGCTGATTCTTAAATCACACATACAGATCTCAGTGCTTAAGGTCGGCTTCAATGAAACAACCCACCATGTACTCCTACATGGCCTCTCATCGATACCTTTACCAAATCGTGTTCACCACACCACTCTCATTACTGACATAAACATTTCACTCTAGCCCATCACCCAGATGAACCAGACCTGACACGACTCTAAGCATAGCAGGCATAGCAAGGTAGGAACAACACATACATATGGCTCAATCAACTCCTACACATGCTAGTGGGTTTCATCTAGTTACTGTGGCAATGACAGGTTATGCAGAGGAAATGGGTTCAACTACCATAGCACACAGCAGTTTGAAACGTGTTGTCTTAATGCAGTAAAAGAGAGCAGGAGCGAGAACATGGGATTGGTTGCTCGCCTGAGGGTTCGATGCACTGATACGGTTCTTCGTTAGGGTAATCACGGTACTCCTCGGAGGCAGAACCTGTCGCAAGGACATCGATACACAACCATCACCAAACAATGTGCAACAATATGATGCATGCATGAAACATGGCAATATGAGTGTGTTGGGCTAATGCAACTAAAATCAGAAGGGTTTGAGCAAATTTGAATCAAAGATTCAAATTTCAAACTCAAATATGGCCTTTTAAAGTGCTTTTTCTTGTTCTTCTTGAAACATCAATTTAACTTGTTTGATCATGCATGAAAATAGTACAGATGGATAGATTGGATTTTTCTGATCATTTTTCATATATAATTTGTCCAATTTGGAGTTACAGAATAAAAGTTATGAATTTTTGAAGTTTAAATAATATTCTGGGATTTCCTGATTTAATTTAAATCCAGAAATATGATTATTGCGCCAGCATGACGTCAGCACGACGTCAGTGGTCAACTGCGGCTGTCTGGGGTCAAACCTGACGTGTGGGGCCCACACGTCAGTGACAGGGGGGTTAAACAGAGTTAAATTAATTCTAATTACTAATTAGTGGCGCTGGGGCCCACTAGTCAGTGTCAGGGGTTAACTAACAGTGGTTAGCGCTGATCCTAATTAGCTACAGGGCTGGGCCCACCTGTCAGGGACTCAGGGGGGG
>NW_021179405.1:0-1059 GCF_002162155.2 Triticum dicoccoides | reverse complement strand
GAAAGTGCACGAAATCTAGTTTCCAACAAAAAAAGAATCACCCAATTCGGAGTCCGTATGAAAAACTTGTGTGCGTTTTGAGTCAGGTATGTCTGTGCAGTCCGAATCTGAATCCAGAACGTGAGAGACTTGGACTCTATCTTCTCTTGGGCCAAAAGTGACGTGAGAGAACTTTTTGGACAGCAAATAAACATCTCTTTCTTCCTTATCTTCATATGTGGATTGTACAAATGTCCCATACACCTGCAATTAGACAAAACACAAAAGTGTGTGAAGTATTTTTGTTCTGGATAACATAAATATATTATTGAATAGTTTGCACTAGAAATCACCTGACAAATATGCATATATGCAATATTTTTGGTCATATCCAAGGTAGTCATGTCCTCATCATCCTCCCCTTCTTGAAAATAAAGCCGTCCTCGGCGTTGCTTAATCTGAAATGTGGCTAACAAAAGAGACAATGTGTACATGTTGTATATGTATATGTCATCCATTTTTACTTCCCTTGATTTTTACATATATGACACATGAATAGATGAGTAACTTGCATAGTTCATAAAATCTAAAGCCAAAAAATTAGCACAAGAAGTAGAAGGCATGAAAATATTGCAACTCAGTTTGCACATATAAGTGAAGTTCTTATTCATTTCAAAAGATTGACAATGTTCATCATTAAACCATCCCAACATTGGTGAATAAACCTTACTTGCATCAAATTTACATGCTACAACATGCTTAAATAAGCAAACATGCAATAAGTCATTCAACACAGAATCATCACCAAGATTAGAGGTCATATCAAAATGATTAAACATTGGTTCTTTTGCATCAATAGTTAATTCAATGGGTGCACTCAAAATTGTTGGTATTTCAGTTGTTTGATCACATGGCAAAGTCAAATTATCAACGTAGTCCTCTAAAATAGGTGGTGTGATCAAAGTAGTGGGTAGCTCATCAGATGGTGCATTCAAATTGACAAGGCATTCATCATTCTCATGTAGAGATGGAAGATCAGTACCTTTGTCATTACCTCTTATGATCAACTCAGATGATGTA
>NW_021179404.1:0-1521 GCF_002162155.2 Triticum dicoccoides | reverse complement strand
ATAAAACCAAATGCTTTGATCACACTATCAAAACGTTTATTCCAACTCCGAGAGGCTTGCACCAGTCCATAAATGGATCGCTGGAGCTTGCACACTTTGTTAGCTCCCTTTGGATCGACAAAACCTTCTGGTTGCATCATATACAACTCTTCTTCCAGGAATCCATTCAGGAATGCAGTTTTGACATCCATTTGCCAAATTTCATAATCATAAAATGCGGCAATTGCTAACATGATTCGGACGGACTTAAGCATCGCTACGGGTGAGAAGGTCTCATCGTAGTCAATTCCTTGAACTTGCCGAAAACCTTTTGCGACAAGTCGAGCTTTGTAGACAGTAATATTACCATCAGCGTCAGTCTTCTTCTTAAAGATCCATTTATTCTCAATCGCTTGCCGATCATCGGGCAAGTCAACCAAAGTCCATACTTTGTTCTCATACATGGATCCCATCTCAGATTTCATGGCTTCTAGCCACTTTGCGGAATCTGGGCTCATCATCGCTTCTTCATAGTTCGTAGGTTCATCATGATCTAGTAGCATGACCTCCAGAACAGGATTACCGTACCACTCTGGTGCGGATCTTACTCTGGTTGATCTACGAAGTTCAGTAGTATCTTGATCTGAAGTTTCATGATCATTATCATTGGCTTCCTCACTAACCGGTGTAGGTGTCACTGAAACAGTTTTCTGTGATGAACTACTTTCCAGTAAGGGAGCAGGTACAGTTACCTCGTCAAGTTCTACTTTCCTCCCACTCACTTCTTTCGAGAGAAACTCTTTCTCTAGAAATGATCCATTCTTAGCAACAAATGTTTTGCCTTCGGATCTGTGATAGAAGGTGTACCCAACAGTTTCCTTTGGGTATCCTATGAATACACATTTCTCCGATTTGGGTTCGAGCTTATCAGGTTGAAGCTTTTTCACATAAGCATCGCAGCCCCAAACTTTAAGAAACGACAACTTTGGTTTCTTGCCAAACCATAGTTCATAAGGCGTCGTCTCAACGGATTTTGATGGTGCCCTATTTAACGTGAATGCGGCCGTCTCTAAAGCATATCCCCAAAATGATAGCGGTAAATCAGTAAGAGACATCATAGATCGCACCATATCTAGTAAAGTACGATTACGATGTTCGGACACACCATTACGCTGTGGTGTTCCGGGTGGCGTGAGTTGCGAAACTATTCCACAGTTTTTCAAATGTACACCAAACTCGTAACTCAAATATTCTCCTCCACGATCAGATCGTAGAAACTTTATTTTCTTGTTACGATGATTTTCAACTTCACTCTGAAATTCTTTGAACTTTTCAAATGTTTCAGACTTATGTTTCATTAAGTAAATATACCCATATCTGCTTAAATCATCTGTGAAGGTAAGAAAATAACGATATCCGCCACGAGCCTCAATATTCATCGGGCCACATACATCGGTATGTATGATTTCCAACAAATCTGTTGCTCTCTCCATAGTACCGGAGAACGGTGTTTTAGTCATCTTGCCCATGAGGCACGGTTCG
>NW_021179403.1:0-1361 GCF_002162155.2 Triticum dicoccoides | reverse complement strand
CTGGCCGGCATGTGTCCTTCTTCGTTCCTGTGTCTGTCCCTTCGGGGAAATGTCACGCTTTGAGTACCGGAGTCCTGTTAGCCCGCTACAGCCCGGTTTACCGGAGTCCTGCTAGCCCAGTGCTACAGCCCGGACCCACTTGCTGATGACCGACACGTTCGAAGCTGGGTCATGGATGCCTGTCCCTGTAAGTCTGTGCCACTTTGGGTTTACGACTAGTCATGTCAGCCCGGGCTCCTTATCATATGGATGCTAGCGACACTATCATATACGTGAGCCAAAAGGCGCAAACGGTCCCGGGCAAAGGTAAGGCGACACCCGTGGGGATACCGTGCGTGAGGCCGCAAAGTGATATGAGGTGTTACCGGCTAGATCAATGTGACATCGAGTCGGGGTCCTGACAGCCCCCTACCTCGTGGGCCCCCTGGTGGCTCTCCGACGCCCATCTTCTCCTATATGAAGTCTTTCGATGAGAAAAAAAAATCATAAGCAACCTTTCGGGACGAGACTCCGCCGCCACGAGGCGGAACCAATCTAGGGCTCCGGCAGAGCTGTTCCACCGGGGACACTTCCCTCCGGGAGGGGGAAATCATCACCATCGTCATCACCAACGCTCCTCTCATCTGGAGAGGGCAATCTCCATCAACATCTTCACCAGCACCATCTCATCTCCAAACCCTAGTTCATCTCTTGTATCCAATTCTTGTCTCCAAGTCTGGGATTGGTGCTAGTAGGTTGCTAGTAGTGTTGATTACTCCTTGTAGTTGATGCTAGTTGGTTTATTTGGTGGAAGATCATATGTTCAGATCCTTTATGCATATTATTACCCCTCTGATTATGAACATGAATATGCTTTGTGAGTAGTTACGTTTGTTCCTGAGGACAAGGGAGAAGTCTTGCTATTAGTAGTCATGTGAATTTGGTATTCGTTCGATATTTTGATAAGATGTATGTTTCTAACCTCTAGTGGTGTTATGTGAACGTCGACTACATAACACTTCACCATTCTTTGGGCCTAGAGGAAGGCATTGGGAAGTAATAAGTAGATGATGGGTTGCTAGAGTGACAGAAGCTTAAACCCTAGTTTATGCGTTGCTTCGTAAGGGGCTGATTTGGATCCATATGTTTCATGCTATGGTTAGGTTTACCTTAATACTTTTGTTGTAGTTGCGGATGCTTGCAATAGAGGTTAATCATAAGTGGGATGCTTGTCCAAGTAAGGGCAGTACACAAGCACCAGTCCACCCACATATCAAATTATCAAAGTACCGAACGCGAATCATATGAGCGTGATGAAAACTAGCTTGACGATATTCTCATGTGTCCTCGGGAGCGCTTTTCCTATTATAAGAGTTTGTTCC
>NW_021179402.1:0-1799 GCF_002162155.2 Triticum dicoccoides | reverse complement strand
TGTGACGCCCCCGATTTAATCTTACACTAATCATGCACGCAAATGTGTACGATCAAGATCAGGGACTCACGGGAAGATATCACAACACAACTCTACAATTAAAATAAGTCAGACAAGCATCATAATACAAGCCAGGGGCCTCGAGGGCTCGAATGCAAGTGCTCGATCATAGACGAGTCAGCGGAAGCAACAATATCTGAGTACAGACATAAGTTAAACAAGTTTGCCTTAAGAAGGCTAGCACAAACTGGGATACAGATCGAAAGAGGCGCAGGCCTCCTGCCTGGGATCCTCCTAGGTCACTCCTGGTCGTCATCAGCGGGCAGCACGTAGAAGTAGGCACCTCCGGTGTAGTAGGGGTCGTCGTCGACGGTGGCGTCTGGCTCCTGGACTCCAGCATCTGGTTGCGACAACCAGAAAGAAAGGAAAAGGGGAAAAAAGGGGGGAGAAAGCAACCGTGAGTACTCATCCAAAGTACTCGCAAGCAAGGAACTACACTACATATGCATGGGTATATGTGTAAGGAGGCCATATCAGTGGACTGAACTGCAGAATGCCAGAATAAGAGGGGGATAGCTAATCCTGTCGAAGACTACGCTTCTAGTCACCTTCGTCTTGCATCAAGTAGAAGCGAGTAGATTGAAGTCCTCCAAGTAGCATCTCCAAGTAGCATCTCCAAGTAGCATCTCCAAGTAGCAGTAGCATCTCCAAGTAGCATCGCATGGCATAATCCTGCCCGGCGATCCTCTCCTCGTCGCCCTGTAGAAAAGCGATCACCGGGTTGTCTGTGGAACTTGGAAGGGTGTGTTTTATTAAGTATCCGGTTCTAGTTGTCATAAGGTCAAAGTACAACTCCAAGTCGTCCTGTTACCGAAGATCACGGCTATTCGAATAGATTAACTTCCCTGCAGGGGTGCACCACATAGCCCAACACGCTCGATCCCATTTGGCCGGACACACTTTCCTGGGTCATGCCCGGCCGCGGAAGATCAACACGTCGCAGCCCCACCTAGACAAAACAGAGAGGCCAGCACGCCGGTCTAAACCTAAGCGCGCAGGGGTCTGGGCCCATCGCCCTGAGCACACCTGCACGTTGCGTACACGGCCGGTGAGCAGACCTAGCAACCTCCATTACAAAGGAAGTTGCGTTAACGCAGTCCAACCCGGCGCGCGCCGCTCCGTCGCTGACGTCTGAAGTGCTTCGGCTGATACCACGACGTCGGGATACCCATAACTACTCCCACGTAGATGGTTAGTGCGTATAGGCTCGTAGCCAGACTCAGATCAAATACCAAGATCTCGTTAAGCGTGTTAGGTATCCGCGAATGCCGAACAGGGCCAGGCCCACCTGTCTCCTAGGTGGTCTCAACCTGCCCTGTCGCTCCGCCACAAAGTAACAGTCGAGGGCCGTCGGGAACCCAGGCCCACCTCTACCGGGATGGAGCCACCTGTCCTTTCAGCCCCCTCGTCAGAATCACTTGCGGGTACTCAATGAGCTGACCCGACTTTAGTCACCATCTGTATAGTATGTATGTAAGTATAGTATATACCCGTGATCACCTCCCGAGTGATCACGGCCCAATAGTATAGCAAGGCAGACTGACAAGAATGTAGGGCCAATGATGTTAAACTAGCATCCTATACTAAGCATTTAGGATTGCAGGTAAGGTATCAACAGATGTAGCGACAATGTCAGGCTATGCATCAGAATAGGATTAACGAAAGCAGTAACATGCTACACTACTCTAATGCAAGCAGTATAGAGGAGAATAGGCGATATCTGGTGATCAAAGGGGGGG
>NW_021179401.1:0-1021 GCF_002162155.2 Triticum dicoccoides | reverse complement strand
CCAGGGTTCGTCAATCGTGGAAATCACTTCGGCAACCTAAAACTGAGTAATAGTCCAAGAAACGGGCCAGAACCGGCCCAAACTGCGAGTCTTGACGACCAACACGTAAGCACACCTTGGGGTTCACCAACCATGGAAATCGCTTTGGGACCCCAAACGGTGAGTAATAGTCCATGACAGAGCACAGAATCGGCCAAATCTAGGATTATTGATGAACGATACAGAAACGCACCACGGGGTTCGTCATTCATGGAAATCTCTCAGGGACCCCAAATCAGTGAGTAATTGTCCATGAAACGGGCCAGAATTGGCAAAACTGCAAGTGTTGATGACCGACACATAAACACACCCCGGTGTTCATCAATCGTGGAAATCTTAGCGGGACACAAAAACTGAGTAATAGTCCGTGAAACGGGCCAGAATCGGCCAAAACTGTGATTGTTGATGACCGACACGTAGCCACACCTTGGGGTTCAACAACCATGGAAATCGTTTTGGGACGCCAAAACGGTGAGTAATAGTCCACGAAACGGGTCAGAATCGACAAAAACCACGAATGTTGATGACCGACACGTAAACGCACCCCTGGGTTCGTCAATCATGGAAATCACTCCTGGACCCCAAAACAGTGAGTAGTACTCCACGAAGCGGGCTAGAATCGGCCAAAACTGCGAGTGTTGATGACCGACACATATGCGCACACTGGGTTCAACAACTATGGAAATCGCTTCGGGACCGCAAAACGGTGAGTAATAGTCCACGAAACGGGTCAAAATTGGCCAAAACTATGAGTCTTGATGTCCGACACTTAAATGCACCCCAGGGTTTGTTAATCGTGAAAATCACTCCGGGACCCCAAAACAGTGAGTAATAGTCCATGAAACGGGTCAGAATCGGCGAAAATTGTGAGTGTTGATGACCAAGATGTAATCGCACACTCGGGTCACCACCTATGGAAATCGCTTTGGGACCCCAAAACGGTGAGTAATAGTCCAAGAAACATGCAAGAATCGGCCAAAAC
>NW_021179400.1:0-952 GCF_002162155.2 Triticum dicoccoides | reverse complement strand
CCATCCGGTTGTTTTCTCTCAATGAGAAGGGTGAATTGGATGCTATTTCGCAGATTCCGGTTGTTTGTGAGTATCAAGACGTCTTTCCAGAAGAGCTCCCAGGAATGCCTCCGCACCGGCCAGTTGAATTTGTTATTGAACTTGAGCCCGGTACGGAACCTGTGTGCAAACGTCCCTACAAGCTCGGCCCCGAAGAGTTGAAGGAGTTGAAGAAACAACTCGATGAGCAAGAAAGATTGGGTCTCATTCGGCCTAGTACTTCTCCGTGGGGTTGTGGTGTTCTTTTTGTGAAGAAGAAGGATGGATCGAGTCGACTTTGTGTTGATTACCGTCCAGTAAACAAGAAGACCATCAAGAACAAATACCCACTTCCCAACATCAATGAGCTATTCGAACAACTCAAGGGTGCTCAAGTATTCTCCAAGCTTGATCTCCGTATGGGTTATCATCAGATTCGTATTCGTGAGCAAGATATTCCCAAGACGACATTCAGAACAAGTTTTGGTTCATATGAATACACCGTCATGTCTTTTGGCCTCGCCAACGCTCCTCCGACGTTCTCTCGCATGATGAACTTCATCTTCAACCCCTACACCAATGAATTCGTTCTGGTCTATCTCGACGACATTCTGGTTTTCTCGAAGAACAAGAAAGATCATGCCAAGCACTTGCGTTTGGTTCTTGACAAGCTCAGAGAACATCAGTTCTACGCCAAGTTCTCCAAGTGTGAATTTTGGCTCGATGAGGTTCTTTATCTTGGTCATATCATCTCTGCCAAGGGCATTTCCGTGAATCCTGAGAAGGTGTCTGCAATTGTGAATTGGGAACCTCCTCAGAACGTGAAGCAACTCCGCAGTTTCCTCGGTCTCGCAAGCTATTGCAGAAGATTCGTTGAAAACTTTTCTAAGATCGCCAAGCCTCTCTCAAATCTTCTTCAGAAGCACGTCAAGTA
>NW_021179399.1:0-1395 GCF_002162155.2 Triticum dicoccoides | reverse complement strand
TGCTTACGTGTTGGTTGTCAAGACTCGCGGTTTGGGCCGATTCTCGCCCGTTTCTTGGACTATGACTCAGTTTTGTGGTCCCGAAAATATTTCCATGATTGACGAACCCCAGGGTGCGTTTACGTGTCGGTCATCAACACTCACAATTTGGGCAATTCTGGTCCATTTCGTGGACTATTACTCACCGTTTTGGCATCCCAGAGCGATTTCCTCGACTAACGATCCCCGGGATGCGTTTACGTGTCCGTAGTCAACACTCACAGTTTTGGCCAATTCTCACCCGCTTCATGGACTATTACTCACCGTTTTCGGGTGCGCTTACGTGTTGGTCATCAACACTCGTTGTTTTGGCCGATTCTGGACTGTTTCGTGGACTATTACTCACTGTTTTGGGGTCTTGGAGTGATTTCCACGATTGACGAACCCCGGGGTGCGTTTACGTGTCGGTCATCAACACTCTCGGTTTTTGTCGATTCTGACCTGTTTCGTGGACTATTACTCAACGTTTTGGGGTCCCAAAGCGATTTGCATTGCTTGTCGAACCCCAAGGTGTGCTTACGTGTTGGTCGTCAAGACTCGTAGTTTGGGCCGATTCTGGTCCGTTTCTTGGACTATTACTAAGTTTTGTGGTCCCGAAATGATTTCCACGATTGACGAACCCCAGGGTGCGTTTATGTGTCGGTCATCAACACTCACAATTTGGGCCATTCTGGTCCATTTCGTGGACTATTACTCACCGTTTTGGTGTCCCAGAGCGATTTCCTCGACTAACGATCCCCAGGATGCGTTTACGTGTCCGTAGTCAACACTCACAGTTTTGGCCAATTCTCACCCGCTTCATGGACTATTACTCACCATTTTGGGGTGCCGAAGTGATTTCCATAGTTATTGAACCCTAAGGTGCGCTTACGTGTTGGTCGTCAACACTCGTTGTTTTGGCCGATTCTGGACCGTTTCGTGGACTATTACTCACTGTTTTTGGGTCTTGGAGTGATTTCCACGATTGACGAACCCCGGGGTGCGTTTACGTGTCGGTCATCAACACTCTCGGTTTTGTCGATTCTGACCTGTTTCGTGGACTATTACTCACCGTTTTGGGGTCCCAAAGCGATTTCCATGGTTGTCGAACCCCAAGGTGTGCTTACGTGTTGGTCGTCAAGACTCGTAGTTTGGGCCGATTCTGGCCCGTTTCTTGGACTATTACTCAGTTTTGTGGCCCCGAAGTGATTTCCACGATTGACGAACCCCGGGGTGCGTTTATGTGTCGGTCATCAACACTCACAATTTAGGCCAACTCTGGTCTGTTTCGTGGACTATTACTCACTATTTTGGGGGTCCGAGAGCGATTTCCACGATTGACGATCCCTAGGGTGCCTTTATGTGTCCGTCGTCAAA
>NW_021179398.1:0-1601 GCF_002162155.2 Triticum dicoccoides | reverse complement strand
CGAATAGGCGATAAACCTGGACTAGAGACTTGAGTGTTTAGGTAGGTCGTGGTCTACACCCACGTCGGCTTTCGCTTGAAGTCTGCCGAGCACATGTCGTGTGCAGACGCTAAGTGGTGGAAACATGTATGAAGAAGTACACCCCTGTAGGGTTAACATCATCTATTCGAATAGCCGTGTCCGCGGAAAAGGACTTCTGGGTTGCTTATATCAGTTCATAGACAAGTGAAAGTGGATACCCTAAAATACGCAAGATAAGCGTGAGTGCTATGGATGGCGTTCTCGTAGGGAGACGGGAGCGGATCCATAGTGGTGTATTGATATGGTGAATATGTGGACTCGTGTGCGCCACCTCAAAAGAGTCGCTTGCAGTCGTAGTTTAGGATAGCCACCGAGTCAAAGCTGGCTTGCTGCAGTTAAACCCCACCATCCCCTAGTTGATAATGATGCATATGTAGTTAGTTCTGATGTAAGTCTTGCTGGGTACATTTGTACTCACGTTTGCCTATTTTATGTTTTGTGCAGAGAGACTTCAGTCTCACTAGTAGTTCCGCGTGGACTTCGACGTTTAGCTTGTTACCTCAGCTACGATCTTGTGCCCTCGGCAGGATCTGGTAGATAGTCAGGCTTCTCAGCCTTTTTCATTTATAGATGTCTGTACCCAGACATGATAGCTTCCGCTTGTGCTTTGATTTGTATGCTCTGAGTGTTGGGTCATGAGACCCATGTTTGTAATATCTCGCTCCTTGGAGCCTATTGATTAAATACTTGAGTCGTAGAGTCATGTTGTGATGCCATGTTGTATTTGCACATATCAGGCATATTGTGTGTATGTTATTGAAATGCTTGGTATGTGTGGGATCTGACCATCTAGTTGTTTATCTTTAGTAGCCTCTCTTACCGGGAAATGTCTCCTAGTGTTTCCATTGAGCCTTAGTAGCTTGCTACTGCTCTGGAACACTTAGGCTGGCCGGCATGTGTCCTTCTTCGTTCCTGTGTCTGTCCCTTCGGGGAAATGTCACGCGATGAATACCGGAGTCCTGCTAGCCCGCTACAGCCCGGTTCACCGGAGTCCTGCTAGCCCAGTGCTACAGCCTGGATTCACTCGCTGATGACCGACACGTTCGATGCTGGGTCATGGATGCCTGTCCCTGTAAGTTTGTGCCACTTTGGGTTTACGACTAGTCATGTCAGCCCGGACTCTTTATCATATGGATGCTAGCGACATCATCATATACGTGAGCCAAAAGGCGCAAACGGTCCCGGGCAAAGGTAAGGCAACACCCGTGGGAATACCGTGCGTGAGGCCGCAAAGTGATATGAGGTGTTACATGCTAGATCGATGTGGCATTGAGTCGGGGTCCTGACAGCGTTGGTATCAGAGCTTGACTGCCTGTAGGATTACCAAGCCAAACTGGTCGAAGTTGAGTCTAGAAATTCTTTAGTTATATAAGGGAATTGATTGTGGGATGGAACGTAAGGCTCTTTTTACTCCTTATACCTTATGCCTTCTGATCTGAGTCATCTTATCTTTCCTGCGGGGATTAAGAACTAGGCTATCTTTTCTTTCTATCAGGATCACGTGTTACTAATCCGTAGAC
>NW_021179397.1:0-934 GCF_002162155.2 Triticum dicoccoides | reverse complement strand
GGCCTCCAGTAGGCTACAAACACCAGAAACTACTTGCAACTCCTGGACGGAGAACTAGGGTGAATAAGAAGCCGAGAGGGTCCATTGGTTTCGGGCCCAATGCATGGTAGTAGTTGATTCTTAAATCACACATACAGATCTCAGTGCTTAAGGTCGGCTTCAATGAAACAACCCACCATGTACTCCTACATGGCCTCTCATCGATACCTTTACCAAATCGTGTTCACCACACCACTCTTATTACCGACATAATCATTTCACTCTAGCCCATCACCCAGATGAACCAGACCTGACACGACTCTAAGCATAGCAGGCATAGCAAGGTAGGAACAACACATACATATGGCTCAATCAACTCCTACACATGCTAGTGGGTTTCATCTAGTTACTATGGCAATGACAGGTCATGCAGAGGAAGTGGGTTCAACTACCGTAGTACACAGCAGTTTGAAACGTGTTGTCTTAATGCAGTAAAAGAGAGCAGGAGCGAGAACATGGGATTGTATCGATATGATCAAATGGTTGGTTGCTTGCCTGATGGTTCGATGCACTGATACGGTTCTTCGTTAGGGTAATCACGATACTCCTCGGAGGCAGATCCTGCCGCAAAGAACACCGATACACAACCATCACCAAACAATGTGCAACAATATGATGTATGCATGAAACCTAGCAATATGAGTGTGTTGGGCTAATGCAGCTAAGACCAGAAGGGTTTGAACCAATTTGAATCAAAGATTCAAATTTCAAACTCAAACATGGCCCTTTAAAGTGTTTTTCCTTGTTCTGCATTAAACATCAAGTTAACTTGTTTAATCATGCATGAAAATAGTACAGATGGATAGATTGGATTTTTCTGATCATTTTTCATATATAATTTGTCTGATTTGGAGTTACAGAATAAAAGTTATGAATTTTTGAAGTTTAAATTATA
>NW_021179396.1:0-1114 GCF_002162155.2 Triticum dicoccoides | reverse complement strand
CAGAGCCGATCCCGCGGGCGCCCGTAGGCCACGCCCACGGTGAACCGCGGCCAGCCTATATAAGGCGCTCCCGAGCCCTCCTCTTCCTCCCTGTCGCCCCTCCACACACCCAATCCACCCCCGGAACCACCCACTTCTCTCCAGAGCCGCCCGAGCTCGAGATCGAGCTCGAGCTCCGCCGCCTCGGGTCGCCGTCGATCTGCGGGTACAGGCCTCCTCCGCTCCTTTTCTCTCTCGAACTGGACTCCCCTCGCCTCACTGATGCTTTCCCCTCTCTTTCCCCCTCGTTTTGCAGCCGGAAACGGCCGGAACCACCGGCGCCCGAAGCACCTCCGCCGCGGGACCTCGTCGCCGGCGAAGCAGGCCACCCCGGCGACCGTCTCCACCACCACCAGAACCGCGACTCGCTCCTGAGTCCAACGGTAGCCTCCGCGCCCCTTCCCATGCCCTGTATCGCCGCCGGCGAGCTCGCCGTCGCCTCTGGCCGGAGGTAGACGACGGCCGCCGTGGGGCCGGCCCGTCAGCCACACGCCCTGACGGGTGGGATCCACCCGTCAGGTTTAAAACGTGCGCGCACGCGCGCACCGATCCGCCGTCGGCTGAAGGCGTATTCAGCCTTTACGCCTTCGATGTGGCGGCCGCGTGGGCTGGGTTTCCCCCCCCCTGGGCCTGCTGCTGCTGTGGCCTCTCTGGCCCAGTGGCACAGCGCCGTTTCTCTTTTTCCTTTTCTGTATTATTTCCAAAATTCCACAGGACAGAATATTAATCCAAATGCATTGATTCCAATTTCTAAATTCCTAGAATATTGCAACCTATTTAATGGTGCAACTTTCATTCAAATCCAACCACCTTTT
Organism: Triticum dicoccoides; assembly: GCF_002162155.2. Lineage (NCBI taxonomy): Eukaryota > Viridiplantae > Streptophyta > Magnoliopsida > Poales > Poaceae > Triticum > Triticum dicoccoides. Next base: position 260 of record NW_021179396.1, on the reverse strand, counting down.
ATTCTCTGTAAATATTTAAATGTGGTTTTTAGCATTTAAATAGGCCTTTGAAAATCCATAACTCCTATTTTGCTGCTCCAAAACCAAAACCAAAAGTTGTCCCCTTCCTAGCTTTCCTCTTAGTATTTTACAAAAATAAGTTGACATTTTTGTGAGCACTTTGACTTTTCTGTTTTTATTATTGTCTTATTTTTCCCGTTGTTTTCTTGCGACGTTAGATCCCGTGTTTGACGAGGTAGCTGAGGAAGAAGGAGGAGCAG
>NW_021179395.1:0-971 GCF_002162155.2 Triticum dicoccoides | reverse complement strand
CTTTGGGACCCCAAGACCGTGAGTAATAGTGCACGAAACAGGTTAGAATCGACAAAAACCGCGAGTGTTGATAACCGACACGTAAGCGCACCTTGGGGTTTAACAACTATGCAAATCGCTTCGGTACCCCAAAACGGTTAGTAATAGTACACGAAACGGGTTAGGATTGGCCGAAACTATGAGTGTTGACGACGGACATGCAAACGCACCCTGGGATTATCAATTGTGAAAATCGCTCCGGGACCCCAAAACGGTGAGTAATAGTCCACAAAATGGACAAGAATTGGCCAAAATTGTGAGTGGTTATGACTGACACATAAACGCAACCCGTGGTTCGTCAATCGCCGAAATCACTAAGGGACCCGAAAACTGAGTAATAGTCCAAGAAACGGGCCTGAATCGGCCCGCGAGTTTCGACGACCAACACGTAAGCACACATTGGGGTTCAACAACCATGAAAATCGCTTTGGGACCCCAAAACGGTGAGTAAAAGTCATGAAACGGGCTAGAATCGGCCAAAACTGCGAGTGTTGATGACCGACACGTAAGAGCACCTTGGGGTTAAAGAACTATGCAAATCGCTTTGGGCCCCCGAAAGGGTAAGTAATAGTCCACAAAACGTGTCAGAATTGGCAAAACTGTGAGTGTTGACGACAGACGCGTAAACGCACCCGGGGGATTGTCAATCATGGAAATCGCTCTCGGACCCCAAAACGGCGAGTAATAGTCAACGAAACGGACCAGAATTGGCAAAAATTGTGAGTGTTGATGACCGACACGTAAACGCACCTCGGAGTTCACAAATCGTGGAAATCACTCCGAGACCCCAAAACAGTGAGTAATAGTCCACGAAACGGTCAGAATTCACCAAAACTGTGAGTATTGACACCGGACATGCAAACACACCATAGGGATCGTCAATCGTGAAAATCGCTCCGGGACCCTAAAACGGGCCAGAATCGTGAGTAATA
>NW_021179394.1:0-1626 GCF_002162155.2 Triticum dicoccoides | reverse complement strand
GATATTCGTAATGTTGTCTTACTCGTGGTTGATCCCTCGAGCATACACCATTATATCTTTTGGGTCTGACCAATACTATCACTTGTTCACTTAACTATGGAATTCCTTTTAAAAAGGAAACCCAGATGAATTGTTGTTGTGCCCATTGACAACATCCTTGTCTTCTCCATAATTTTGCTGAACATTAAGCTAGTGTTGGAAACTTTTGAAAGCATTTGTTCATGCTAGCTCATGAAGCATATGTTCGGATGTAAGAAATGACTTCCTCTAGTCCATGTGCATTTGATGCAAGTTGCCGCCGTGGACTCGAGAAAGTCAATGTTGCTTTCTTTGGAATCATTCCAAATCAGTCATGCACACGTGCGAAGAATGCTGTGGTTTGAAGACTTGCAACCTTCAATCTATATGTACCCCTAGCACACCAAGCCACTGATTGATTTGTTCAAGGAGAAGGAGTTCCTTCATAAGAGCTAATCCGGACTTATGTAAGGACTTCGATACCCTCGTTGATGGTTCCCCCTCCTGAACTCGGTAGTGTTTTATTATAAGACTACTTTGTGGTCATGCTTGTCTTGGACAACGTGTTCACATGTTTGTAGCAGAACCAGCTCATGTTTTGGAGCTTGCTATCGTAGTTCATCTCCCGAGAATCCCGCAACGTCATCTCGTTGATTTGTGTTGCAAACTTCCATTTTTCTTCCTAGACTCGATGAGTCTGGAATATCCTGACACCAACCAGATCTGAGTCTCAGACAGATATGATGGTTGGAATATTTCCCAAGAACTATAATATTGGTCCCTCGATAACCGGTAAGGTGGATGTCGTGGCCAACACACCCAGCCGAAAGACCTATTATTGTAGTATCTTGTTTGAGGAAGTTGGCCACCTCCCCATAAGGATTTCGTAGGATTTACCTCCGTAACTGTTCCTTATGGATTCTATTGCTCCCGAAGTTCGACCTTTACTTGATGTTCTAGTTATCAAACCATATCTATGAATGGGTTACACTAGCACATCAAGGAGAACATTAGAAGCGGAGTGCTAAATGTCTCTCGGTCGATCATCCAGATTTTATTTCCTTGGCCCTGCCAAGGGTGAAATCTGAGAAGGTGTTATCTTCCTTTGCATCTGCATCCTCCATCACCATTCATCATGGTAGTAAGTTGTGTTACCGGACCCTTGACACGGATGTTGGTAAAACCTTGATGATTATGGAATTGCTCAAGTTCTTGAGAGCACGCACAAGCGCTACGTGTTATCATCGGCACTAACTGGGATTCCTCTCAGTTTCCTCGGCAATGCTATGACCTTTTCAAACAGTGAATTCACTCTTTATTGTTGGGTTCTTCCCCAGTTACCAGAATCATTCCTAGCATTTGCATTTTGTTCCCAGCTTGCACCACCAATGTGCCATTCTACCATGGGTCTCTTCCATTTCCGGTGATAAGCAAATTCATCCATTGCGTTGTCTTCAACAAGGTAATCCACATCATCCAAGTTTGAGTATGCCATTCTACCGACCCCCTCCAAACGATCGCTCGAGAATTGTCTTAGGCTGGTTTAAAGAGTTTCAATGATCTCTGAATCAAAGGTAATTCTTTTTGCCACTTAAGGGGAGATATCTA
>NW_021179393.1:0-877 GCF_002162155.2 Triticum dicoccoides | reverse complement strand
AACTTAGGCGAGCACGAGGCTGCAGCTAAGCCTCCGAGTGGAAGGCTGGCTTACCACTCGGTAGGATTTTCACAACTTAGGCGAGTGCTTGGACTGCAGCTAAGCCCCCGAGTGAGAGGGTTGCTCTTCACTCGGTAGGATTTTTATAACTTAGGCGAGCACGAGGCTGCAGCTAAGCCTCCGAGTGGAAGGCTGGCTTACCACTCGGTAGGATTTTCACAACTTAGGCGAGTGCTTGGACTGCAGCTAAGCCCCCGAGTGAGAGGGTTGCTCTTCACTCGGTAGGATTTTTATAACTTAGGCGAGCACGAGGCTGCAGCTAAGCCTCCGAGTGGAAGGCTGGCTTACCACTCGGTAGGATTTTGATAACTTAGGCGAAACGGATTTGCAGCTAAGCCTCCGAGTGGGATTCTGGCTCACCACTCGGTAGGATTTTGATAACTTAGGCGAAACGGATTCGCGGCTAAGCCTCCGAGTGGGAGTCTGGCTCACCACTCGGTAGGATTTTTACAAACTTAGGCGAAACGGATTCGCAGCTAAGTCACCCACTGAGGGGAATTTCATTGGACAAAAAATAAAAAGTGACAGATATTATGGAGGAACTATGACACTTATTATTTTGAGGTCCATGAACTACAGAAGTACTTTATTGCAACTCATCCGAGTGATAAAGCTTAAGTGTAAAACGGGCGGAGTAGCTCCGCGTTCCAAGCTCGGGGCTCGTCGATATTATGCTCGACGTTGTAAAGACGGTACGCCCCGTTGTGGAGAACCTTGGTGACGATGAAGGGGCCTTCCCAAGAAGGAGCAAGCTTGTGTGGTTTGTGCTGATCCACTCGGAGAACCAAATCCCCTTCCTGGAAGGCTCGACCTCTCA
>NW_021179392.1:0-898 GCF_002162155.2 Triticum dicoccoides | reverse complement strand
CCACGCCTGCTGTTATTCTCCGGGGACGGCAGACGAACTAGTAAACCCTCGTACTCCTCCGCGTGGGAAACAACCGCTAAGTATTCCCTGGCCCCGTGCCGTTCCTGAAAGTGCAACTATCCCTAGGTGGTTTTGGTAATTCATAACAACATATAGCTCATTGAGCTAATGCTATTCCAAGACAAATATTTCAGGAAAGCTCAATGAATGGCATAGCATGGATGATGAAAGTGGATCCCTCAAAATATCAAGGACAAATGATTGGCTCAAGCTCAAAAGCTCAAGACTCTTCATTTTACATTTTAGTGATCCAAGATCACATTGAGTCTATAGGAAAAGCAATACTATCAAGGAGGGATGAGGTGTTACTTGATGAGCCTCTTGCTTCAAGTGCTTAGTGATATGCTCCAAAAACCCTCAACTACTTCCTCCAAAAACCCTCAACTACTTCCTCACATCCTCATATTGACCATCAACACTTGATGTTCTTTCTTGATTTCAGCCTCTGCTGACTTCAGCATCGAGAACACTTCATGAATGGTCTTTTCCATTCCCTGCATGTTGTAGTTCATCACAAAGCTCTTGTAGCTTGGTGGGAGCGACTGGAGGATTCTGTCAATGACCGCCTCATCTGGGAGGTTAATGTTCAGCTGGGTCATACGGTTGTGCAACCCAGACATCTTCAGGATGTGCTCACTGACAGAACTGTTCTCCTCCATCTTACAACTGTAGAACTTGTCGGAGACATCATATCTCTCGACCCGGGCATGAGCTTGAAAAACTAGTTTCAGCTCTTCGAACATCTCATATGCTCCATGATGCTCAAAACGCTTTTGGAGCCCCGGTTCTAAGCTGTAAAGCATGCCGCACTGAACGAGGGAGTAATCATCAGCGCGAG
>NW_021179391.1:0-825 GCF_002162155.2 Triticum dicoccoides | reverse complement strand
AAAACAGTGAGTAATAGTCCATGAAACCGGCCAGAATCGGCCAAAACAGCCAGTATTGATGACCGACATGTAAGCGCACCCTTGGGTTGACTAACTATGGAAATCGCTTCGGGACCCCAAATCGGTGAGTAATAATCCAAGAGATGGGCCAGAATCGGCCAAAACTGCGAGTGTTGATGACCAACACGTAAACGCATCACAGGGTTTGTTAATCGTGGAAATCACTCTGGGACCCCAAAACAGTGAGTAATATCGATGAAACAGGCCAGAATCGGCCAAAACTAGCAGTATTGATGACCGACACGTAAACACATCCCAGGGTTTGTTAATCGTGGAAATTACTTCGGGAACCAAAAACAATGAGTAATAGTCCATGAAACAGGCCAGAATAGGCCAAAACTGCCACTGTTGATGACCGAGACGTAAACGCATCCCAGGGTTTGTTGATAGTGGAAATCACTCTCCAACCCCAAAACAGTGCGTAATAGTCCATGAAACGGGCCAGAATCGGCCAAAACTGCCAGTGTTGGTGACCGACACGTAGATGCATCCCAGGGTTTGTTAATCGTGGTAATCACTCCTGGACCCCAAAACAGTGAGTAATAGTCCATGAAACGGGCCAGAATCGGCCAAAACTACCAGTGTTGATGATCGATAAGTAAACGCATCCCAAGATTTGTTAATCGTGGAAATCACTCTGGGACCCCAAAACAGTGAGTAATAGTCCGTGAAACGGGCCAGGATCGGCCAAAGGTGCCAGTGTTGATGACCGACACATAGACGCATCCCAGGGTTTGTTAATCGTGGTAATCACTCCATGACCCC
>NW_021179390.1:0-921 GCF_002162155.2 Triticum dicoccoides | reverse complement strand
GGACAGTTGGTGAGGTGTTGGCCCTTTGTAAAGCCAACGACGCCAAGCTAGTGTTCCTAAATGAAACTAGACAGGTGTAGGGAGGATGGAAAAGTTGCAGTGGAGACTCGGTCTTAAGGGTTTCCATGGTGTGAGTAGCAATGGATTGAGTGGTGGTCTGGCCCTTTACTGGGATGAGTCCCTGGATGTGTGTGTGCTGGATGCATGTGCTCAATACATTGATATACGGGTTGATAATATTGGGGAAGGAAATTCATGGCGAGGAACTTCTGTTTATGGTGAACCTAGGGGAAGCAATATCTCAAGAGCCATGGTTAGTATGTGGAGATTTTAATGAGGCTTTGTGGCAACATGAGCATTTGTCAAGAACGCCGCGGGCGGAGGGGCAGATGCTAGCATTCCGAGACTGCCTTTTGTTGTGTGAGCTCGAGGACTTGGGATTCACGGGTGATCCTTACACATACAATAACGGCCAGGACTGGTACAGGAATATTCAGGTGAGGCTTGACCGGGCGTGTGCGGATGAACCATGGCGGGATTTATTCCCGGCAGCGAAAGTCATGCACTTGACTTCACCGTGCTCGGATCACAACCCTCTTCTTCTTCAGCTAGGAGGCCGGCAGAATATGCAGCACCACAACAGGGCGCCGCGCTATGAAATTATGTGGGAGCGGCACTCGGCCTTGGCAGAGGTTGTGGCAAATTCTTGGCGGAGAAATAAACCAGCGGGAGATTTAGGCTCTGTGGCGGTGGCGTTAAAGGAGATGATGAAGGAGCTGCGTTCATGGAGCAAAGAAAACTTTGGTAATATTACAAAGGAGATCGAACAGCTCCGTGGCCAGCTGGCGGATCTCCAACTCGCTGGTGCCGACAGAGCTCAAATTCGACATAAAATGAATCAACTTGATGAACTCCTTTGCC
>NW_021179389.1:0-1986 GCF_002162155.2 Triticum dicoccoides | reverse complement strand
CCGATGAACACCATCTTGGTGCTGCGATCGGCAAGCTTTGAGAGATGCGGCTCCGCCGTCTTCACATGCGCCACGCACCCGAACGTCCGTAGATGAGACACATTCGGCTTACGTCCGTAAATTGCTTCATACGGAGTCTTGCCGACCACCGCCTTTGTTGGAGCCCAGTTGAGAAGATAGACCGCCGTCGAGACAGCTTCTCCCCAAAAAGTCCCCGGCAAGTTCTTGCTCTTGAGTAAACTTCTCGCCATGTCAACGATGGTTCGATTGCGCCTTACAACAACCCCGTTCTGCTGCGGCGTATAAGGTGCCGTGAGGAACCTTTTTATGACAATCTTCTCGCAGTAGTCGTTGAACTCGTTCGACGTAAACTCTCCGCCGCGATCTGTCCGTAGAGCGCGAACCTTTAGCTTGTGTTCCATCTCCGTTGCAGCCTTCAGCTTCTTGAACGCTTCAAATGCCTCATCTTTAGATCGTAGGAGAACGACCCACATGTATCTCGAGTAGTCATCTACCACAAGGAAGAAGTACTTCTTTCCTCCATGAGTTGCTGGGGTGATAGGGCCACATAGATCACCATGGAGCAGCTCGAGTGCATCACTTGCACGATAGGTAGACTGAGCAGGGAACGGCCTGCGGTGCTGTTTTCCAACCAAGCACCCATCACATACTCGATCAACATGGTCGATGAACGGCAACCCAGATACCATCTCCATCTTCGACAACCTCCGAAATGTGCTAGCACGTGTGAATCGCACGCGGAACAGGCTCCTGGGAGTTTTGGTTTAGCGATCAAAAGCCAACATAACTGACACAGTAAAATCAACAGGTGCGCCTTTACTTCCCGTATGTATGGCTGGCAAAAGCAAATTGGAATGACATATGTATATTGAAAACAATGATAGAGCCGATGGAGTTGGGTGCTTTGCAGGCAGAGGTACCAGCTAGGCTGGCCGAAGGTGCTGGTTGCCATGGGGGTCCCGCTGTCTGGATCTTGACTGTACGGATGTGATGGGGCGACGCTTTCCTTTCCCAGTAGCGCTAGTTGGCCAATGGTTGGCGCACGCTGGCACTTAGAGCATCTCCAGCCGCGCCCCTAGAAAGGCCTCTTCACACGAGTTTTTCGTGCCGGCGTAAAAAATCGGCCCAGTCGCGCCTTCAGGAGCCCGATTTTTTGCGCGAAAGAGCCACGGGCCCGCCGCGTCAGCGACACCGCGTGTTGTCTTCCCCCAACGCCTCGGTTTTCCGCGTGGAATCAATGGCAAAGCTGCCGCCGGTCAGCCTTACCATTGATTCCTCACGGGCGGCGCGTCAGGGGCGGCGCGCCGACGCCTCCCCTCCCTCGCACGCGTACACACGGACGCGGCGCCGCTATATAAGCCGGGGCCTCCCTCGCCTCTGGCCACACCAGCCCTAGCCCTAGTCGCCGCGCTCTACCTCTCCCGAGAGCCGCCGCCGAGCCCTCCCTCTCCCGCGCGCCGCCGTCGAGCCCTCCCTCTCCCGATGCCCGAGCGTTTCCCCGGAGATGACGCGGCGGCCAACGGCTTCGGCCGCCGCTCGCTCCGGGAACAGGAGTCTTGTCTCCTGTTCCAGGGGAACATCCCGGCGCCGCCGGACATGCGCGCCGGGCCAACGGGGTGGAGACTCAGCAACGGGGGAGTGCCCATTCCCCCGTTGCCCGACGCCGTGGCGAAACCCTCGTACTTCGTCGACGAGGTCGAGGTCGTGCACGCCTCCCTCACCGACGACCAGCTCGCCCTCCCCGAGTACGCCCCCGACAATCAAGCGGTGTGGACGGCGTACTTTCAGCGCCGACAGCAGCAGAGGATGGCATCCACCAGCAGCGCGCCGGTGGTGGCCGGCGTGAAGAACAGCGAGGGACGCCACCTATGGTGGGGTGTCCCCGGCCGCACCCTCGAGGGCGTTCTGACGTACCTCGAGGGCGGCAACGACCCGCCGTTGGCATAACCCCCAGCGAGGGCGGCC
>NW_021179388.1:0-1199 GCF_002162155.2 Triticum dicoccoides | reverse complement strand
GAGTATATATGAAGTATTGATAAAGGTGGGGATCTGTAAGCGGTCTTGGTCTGGTCGTTGGACACAAACGAAGTACACGAAGTTGCAATGGCTAACTTTTAACTAAACAAATCCCAAGGAAAAGCTACTAGATGGATCTACTTATATAGGAGCAAGGGGTGGCGGCCAAGGAGGTGGGAGGACGTCCCAAGGCAGCCTAAAACTAAATCTAGGTCGTACAAGGCCAATGGGCCCAAGTGGAGGTGATGTAACACCTTTGGACTTGTAGTTTGACTCGGATTCTGCTGCAGCATCAGATTGTTTCGTCCACAACTCAACGCTCCAGACGAATTTGAAGGTGATTCCAATTGGGTTGGAAAGTGCACGAAATCTAGTTTCCAACAAAAAAAGAATCACCCAATTCGGAGTCCGTATGAAAAACTTGTGTGTGTTTTGAGTCAGGTGTGTCTGTGCAGTCCGAATCTTAATCCAGAACGTGAGAGACTTGGACTCTATCTTCTCTTGGGCCAAAAGTGACGTGAGAGAACTTTTTGGACAGCAAATAAACATCTCTTTCTTCCTTATCTTCATATGTGGATTGTACAAATGTCCCATACACCTGCAATTAGACAAAACACAAAAGTGTGTGAAGTATTTTTGTTCTGGATAACATAAATAGATTATTGAATAGCTTGCACTAGAAATCACCTGACAAATATGCATATATGCAATATTTTTGGTCATATCCAAGGTAGTCATGTCCTCATCACAATTTAGGCAGCATCATATTCTCATGAACATTAGAATCATTACCAAGAAACGAAAGTACCTGATAATTTAATTGGCGTGCGCGAGCTCTAGTAATTGGTCCCGTATATGTAGCAGTAGGGGCTGTGGGTGTAACAATGCTATTGATGTCCTCATCATCCTCCCCTTCTTGAAATGAAGTCGTCCTCGACGGAAACTCATCTTCCTCACCCAAATAAGGCTTCAAATCTGCAATGTTAAAAGTGGGACTAACCCCAAAATCTGCAGGCAGCTCAAGTTTATATGCATTATCATTTATTTTCTCTAACACCTTAAAGGGACCATCAGCACGTGGCATTAGCTTTGATTTGCGCAAATCAGGAAATCTATCCTTACGCAAATGTAACCAAACAAGATCTCCAGGTGCAAACACAACATGTTTTCTACCCTTATCTCCAGCAAGTTTATATTTA
>NW_021179387.1:0-1387 GCF_002162155.2 Triticum dicoccoides | reverse complement strand
ACGACATGCGACGCTAATTGGGTATGTGGGGTGTTGGTGTTCATACCTTGTTGAGGCTGCTTTGTCGTGGGTGTGCTCCCGACCGCCTTCAGATGAAGCAGACTCTTCAGCCACAACAGGACCCAAGTCTTGCAACCGCCAAGCCGCCGCAGGGTCTCATCGTCATCTCCCTCTAGTGCTACCGGAGGAGCCAAATTCTCATGGCCCGGTTTGGCACTGGCCACGGAAACCTTGAAGACATTAGGGGGGTCGGCCGGCTGTGGAACAATTGTTCCTTCGGCTTCACTATTGTCGCCTTTGCCACGTCCACCTTCTGGCCGCTGATGGTGTACAATATGGTGCACGGGGTTACGTCGGCCTGCAAAGACATATCTGCGATGTGAGACATCCGAAAGGCAATGGAAACATGAGATTATACATATATTGAAGAGGGCCAGTGTGACAGGTACTGTGAGGGCATCGAGCTCAGCCAAAGACGAAGCCCCGCCGAGCACGCCAGAGACGGAGGACGGGCTGCTATGAGCAGGTGCAAGAGCAGGTGCGGTTGCATGAGCAGGTGCTGGTGCAACGCTAAACGAGCTACTCCCGAAGAAGTTGGAAAGGGGAAAGTCTAGTGCCTCTTTATTTGGATTTTGCTTGCTCCAATTGATGATAGCCGGAATCAACACACCCTACGAAGTTGCCATTTCCTCTCTTGCGGTAGCTACTGCTGCTTTGACTATCTCAACTGATTTCTTATCAACCACAGTCTCAACCTTCTTGTCGATGTTTTCTTCGTTTAACCTCCGTCTTTACTTTCTCTCCTCGGTGGTCTCACGGTAGTACTTCTTCCACGTGGCGCCGCCTTTGACGCTGTGCACGCGTCCATACGACGACCGAATGTCCACCGGGAGTCCTTTCAATATGTTCAAGGCCCGGTTGAATGGGGTGTCCCACTTGGGCCTCGCCAACGCCTCAGATGGTGAGTCACTTTCGGCCACAATCATGTGCTGCTTTTTCTGTAAAAGGAACAAGGATTGTTTACAAATATGACTAATCATGCAGTCAAATTGATCAGAAGCTAAAATTAGGGGGTAAATTAAAAATTACCAGCAGCCTCATGAACTCATTGTGACCACGTCTGTCTCGAAAACCTTGTTGACTGGGTCCCAATGGTACCGGGCCCTAATGACGTCACGCTCCCGTGGGACGGTGAACTCCGCCAAGGGGTCTAACATCCCCAAACTTTCGCGTTCTGCGTCATCCTTGGCCCATATGGGCCTCTTCCCCGCGTAACCACGGCTTCCGAGGTGGTGGCACCCCAGGTTCCTCTCTTGAAGCCCCTTCATGTGCTTTGACTTTTCTTTGGTAGCTTCGGCAACGCAAGCCGCCTTGAATATTTCGAACT
>NW_021179386.1:0-1172 GCF_002162155.2 Triticum dicoccoides | reverse complement strand
AAAAGATGCAAAGTTAATAATGATAGTGCAACTTATTTGTAGCACTGCCGTTTAGGTCATATTGGTGTAAAGCGCATGAAGAAACTCCATGCTGATGGGATTTTGGAATCACTTGATTATGAATCACTTGATGCTTGCGAACCATGCCTTTTGGGCAAGATGACTAAAACGCCGTTCTCCGGAACAATGAAGCAAGCAACAGATTTGTTGGAGATCATACATACTGATGTATGTGGTCCGGTGAATATTAAAGCTTGCAGCAGGTATCATTATTTTCTGACCTTCACAGATGATTTGAGCAGATATGGGGATATCTACTTGATGAAACATAAGTTTGAAACATTTGAACAGTTCAAAGAATTTCAGAGTGAAGTGGAAAATCATCGTGACAAGAAAATAAAGTTTCTACGATCTGATCGCGGAGACAAATATTTGAGTTACGATTTTGGTCTTCAATTAAAACAATGTGGAATAGTTTCACAAACTCATGCCACATGGAACACCACAGCATAATGGTGTGTCCGAACGTCATAACCGTACTTTATTAGATATATAGTGCAATCTATGATGTCTCTTACGGATCTACCACTATCGTTTTGGGGTTATGCATTAAAGACAGCTACATTCACATTAAATAGGGCACCATCTAAATCCGTTGAGGCGACACCATATGAACTATGGTTTGGCAAGAAACCTAAGTTGTCGTTTCTTAAAGTTTGGGGTTGCAATGCTTATATGAAAATATTTCATCCTGATAAGCTCAAACTCAAATCGGAGAAGTGCGTCTTCATAGGATATCCAGAGGAAACTATTGGATACACCTTCTACCACAGATCCGAAGGCAAGACTTTTTTTGCTAAATTCGGAAACTTTCTGGAGAAGGGGTTTCTCTTGAAAGAAGTGAGTGGGAGGAAAGTAGAACTTGACGAGGTAACTGTACCTGCTCCCTTATTGGAAAGTAGTACATCACATAAAACTGTTTTTGTGACACCTACACCAGTTAGTGAGGAAGCTAATGATGATGATCATGAAACTTCAGAACAAGATACTACTGAACCTCGTAGATCAACCAGAGTAAGATCCGCGCCAGAGTGGTACGGTAATCCTGTTCTGAAAGTCATGCTACTAGATCATGATGAAACCTACGAACTATGAAGAAACGATGATGAGCC
>NW_021179385.1:0-3359 GCF_002162155.2 Triticum dicoccoides | reverse complement strand
GGGAGTTCGATCGGGGTTGGCTCGGACAGGCCGGCTCGGGCGCGGCTGGGCCGGTTGGCCTGGCCCGCTGGCTGGGCTGCGCCCGGCGCTGGCTGGGCCGCCTCGGTGCTGGCTGGGCCGGTTGGCCTGGCTGGCGCCTGGGGTTTCTTTTTTTTCTATTTTTTTTGAATTAGGGAGAGGGAAAAATATATTAAATATATATATTTTATATAGGACATATATATATATATATCAAAATGATCAGGGGAATATTCCCTTTCATTTGAACATTTTTCCAAAGGCAAAAACTCAAACCTTAAAAAAACATTTTCTAAAAAAATCCCAAATAAAAATCAAATTTGAATTCAAACTTTTTGGCAAGGTTTTTCGTCTGACATTTTTGGAGTGTCATGTTTACTCCTCTCATACTTTTTCTCAAGTATTTGTCAGGCATAGTTTTGAAATAAATTTCAACTGCCAATTTGAATTCAAATTCCCACAACTCAAAAATCTTCTAAAACACTTCAAATGCCACTCAATTTCAAACAATATGCATAGATGCTTAGCTATAATTGTAAAACATTCCAAATGGGAAATTTGGGATGTTACAAACCTACCACACTTAAAATGAATCTCGTCCTCGAGATTCGAAGAGGCTAGAAAGAAAAGGTTGGGGTTTGGATGCCTTCTAGCAAATCCATTGATTGGTATGGTCTAGTGCGCTACCACACTTAGAAGCATGGTTATGTTCCGACAACTCATGCACTTCATCCTTAGGGTTGGCGGTGTTGGTCTTCTCATATCTTCGGTATGAATCCTTTACTGATACTCTTCCGGTAGGGGCATAGCCCTTTCCACAATATCATGTGTCATTTCATCATGGTAAGGTTCTTCCGAGACTGGGTCTTCATATCTGACGGGTCTGTCGCCAATACTAAACAACTATCGAAAATCTCATGGTGGTCGACAATTTATGGTTTCTCCTGCAGAAAACGGGTCTGGGTTGAACCTCACCGTATAACCTACGGTTGGCAAAAGCTGCCTTGTACAAGGGGAAAAATGCTTATACCATTCTAAGGTTCAACAAGGTTTTGATCGTCGTCTCTCTACTATAGGTAAGTCACTCAGATTTACCATCCCATATAGCAAAGCGAATAATAAGAGTAAGTCGGTATGGTGATCAATCCATTCCGCACCCAAATCATTACCTTGTACATGGTTTAGCGAATCTCGCATTCTAACACTCGGTCATCCTCACAAGCATTGCAGAATTTCTCTTGTCGACGAACCAAGTTCGGAAAAATCCATTGATTCTGCAGGCCAAACAAACATCTATCATTCCTTAACAACTCTCAGGTTTTGCGTAAACTCCTATAGAATCGTCGGTTGATCAAATCGTAGTCTATTCCCAAAATTTGTTTCTCTAGTGGGTACTTGATCCTTATTAATTTCCTGGGCCTGTGGGTTATGAGCCCACTTCAACACTTGTACCACTTTCACTCATCCTTGGAGTTACAATTGCTCCATTTCCAACATTACACCACTTTAAATCCAATAACATTTCATTTCTTAATACCATCATATCAAGGATAAAACTTCAACTCATTTTTTTTCCAAACTCCAACCTGTGGGACACATTTCCATTTCCATTGGTCTAGTGTTCTTCATAGGGTACTATCACCCTTAAAATGAAATTCACAAATCCATCCATAGACCATATTTCTCAGATCCTCGAAAATGGTCAAAATCCGTGTTCATAGAGTAACAACTCATACAATTAAACATATGAAAACATGTCACCTTAACTTTATTGATTTCATGAATCCATTACAAACTCTGAGCACCCATTACATAACTCAACTTATTGTAATCATGAAAAGAAAAATTGGTTTCTACCACTCTTATTATCCATATCAAAATTCCAACTACTCAACTCCAGCTTCCTTCTTGTAGGAACATTTAGTAGCATAATGTCCTGCTTCCTTGCAATGAAAACACATAACTTTCGATAAGTCTTTGGGCTTCTTGGAGATGGTGCCTGCTCCTTGAGTTCCTTGCTTCCTTTCAAGACAATGATTGGCATAATACCCGACGTCCTTACATTCAAAACAGGTAATATGACTCTTGTCCCTCTTTGCAAAAATTGGGTTGTTCTGAGGGTGTCTTTGTTTTTTTTTCTCTTCCGGGGTTTCTTCGTTCTGATCAAACCTTTTATTCCCTGTGGATCAAACTCTATTGCTTCCGTCGGGAAGTATCCCAGATACTCTTTTCTTTCCTTGGTGCAATACTGTGAAAAATGTCCTTCTTCTCCACATGAATAGCAAGCATTGGAGTAAAATCTGTTGAGGCCTTCTCCATCAGGGTCTTCAACACATTCCTTCATCACAGGTTCTTTCATAACTTCTCGGAGGGCTTCTTTCATTCCTTCTTCCTGCTCCTGAATAGTTTGTTGCACCATGGGGTAAATGTGACACTGAGTCGGGTAGTGGGTGGTTCCTTCACACAAGAAACAAGTCATCTGACTAGTTGGGCATTCCTCAGCTGGGTGTTTCTCCTCACAATGAGGGCATCCATCCTTGTGTTCCTCCTGGGTGTGTCCTATTTCTCCGCAAATCTTGCAGACACAAGGTTTCTTCTTCGGGTTATCATAGTGCTTCCGGATGAGACGTGATCTCAACAGGGTCTTCCTGAATTCCTCCCAAGTTCTTGCTCCATTAAATCCTTGTATGGCTTGATGCATTTTCCACCAGGTTGCAGCACTTTCTGTAAAGCACTGAAGAGCGTATTGAACCTCATACTTCCTTGGAATCAAATTGCTCCCGAAGTGATTTTCCATGTTCTGAATCCATAGCTCTGCCTCCGGCTGAGTCTTCGGTTCAGAGAATATCAGTCCAACTTCATTCATCATCTATGGGGTCCAAAAGTTTTGGGATGAGATATGAGAGAGGTGGGGAGGGATATACACACAATACAAACAATAGTTTTTGAAGAGACAAGTTTTACTTTGTGGCTGTCGGAAAACATCAAACAAATGACAGCTCACAAATCGTTGTATCTAACGTAAGTGTGTAACAGGGGTTTGGTCTTCTAAAGGTCAAATCTCTTCAGATCCTTCAAGTTTTCGGAGTCTTCAACTGTTGTAGCTTCTAATACATGGTGAAATCCTCTTTACTCTGAAAGGGTCATCAATTCCTTCTTGGAGCGTCTTCAGTTGATCCTCCGGTTGATTAAAAGGGAAAAGGGGTATATTCTAACTATTTGAGGTGAGAGTGTCAGAAGAGATGAGAAGTAAGAGTCTTTTTGTAAATAGAGTTTTTGAGATATCCTGTCCTAGGGCTTTCCGATGTCTAGGGTCACGTCCTACAGTCAACATGTGCTCT
>NW_021179384.1:0-3445 GCF_002162155.2 Triticum dicoccoides | reverse complement strand
ACTGAAACCTCTCTCACAAGCAACATGATCAAACCCAGAACTCATTGAGTGTTAATCACATAGTGATGTGAACTAGATTATTGACTCTAGTAAACTCTTTGGATGTCGGTTACATGGCGATGTGACCTGTGAGTGTTGATCACATGGCGATGTAAACTAGATTATTGACTCTAGTGCAAGTGGGAGACTGTTGGAAATATGCCCTAGAGGCAATAATAAATTAGTTATTATTATATTTCCTTGTTCATGATAATCGTTTATTATCCATGCTATAATTGTATTGATAGGAAACTCAGATACATGTGTGGATACATAGACAACACCATGTCCCTAGTAAGCCTCTAGTTGACTAGCTCGTTGATCAATAAGATGGTTACGGTTTCCTGACCATGGACATTGGATGTCATTGATAACGGGATCACATCATTAGGAGAATGATGTGATGGACAAGACCCAATCCTAAGCCTAGCACAAAGATCGTGTAGTTCGTATGCTAAAGCTTTTCTAATGTCAAGTATCATTTCCTTAGACCATGAGATTGTGCAACTCCCGGATACCGTAGGAGTGCTTTGGGTGTGCCAAACGTCACAACGTAACTGGGTGGCTATAAAGGTACATTACAGGTGTCGGTGTACTAGAATAGGGGTACCCTAGTACCCCGAACTTGTGCACGGGCAGTTGCAGCACCCCACGGCAAGGCTTGCCGGGCGAACGCCAAGATCCTCCATGGTTCCCTTGGAGCCATTCAAGAACAAAGTATTTAAGCTCAGGAGACAAGGCCCCGGCAAGAGGAGCTTGCCGGGAAGGCCAACCAAGGCACTCCAAGGAACTTGCCGCGACACGCCACGCGCTCCGGCAAGGCAACAAGGCCCCGGCAAGAGGAGTTTGCCGGGAAGACCAACCAAGGTACCTCGAGGCCCGGAGAGCGACAAGCTTCCGGACCCGACAAGATAACAACAACGGCAAGGCGCTTGCCGCGGCAGGCGGCCACTCTGTGCCCGTGCTCCAGCGCATCCACCAACGTGTCGCTCTGGGGGCCTCTCCAGGCGCGCGTGGCGGGAGGCTGTGCAGCCAGCGGTGCGCAGTGGCATGCGAAGCTGACAAGATCGCCATCGTGGCGAATGGTGGCGCCCCTAACGGTCCTTTTCTGCACTGTTTGGGCGACTCAGACGGGCCTTTAATGCCCTTGTCCCCTACTGTCAGGGTTAGGTAGGGTGCACTATACAAGCAACTGTACCAACCACCTCACTTTTTATGTTTATACCCTCCTCTGCGTTGCCACCTATCGGTGACCCCTTTAGCGTATAAAAGGAGGCCCATGCGCAACGTAGAGGGGGTTCGGACAGTTCGCTTCGATTCATTCGTAGCCCAGAAAACACCACGCTCTCTCTCGAGAGCAAGAACACAAGGTAATACAACCAGACAAGCAGCAGTAGGAGTGTTATCTCTCCGGAGAGCTCCGAAGCTGGGTAAACTGCTCGTGTGCTTCGCCTCGATCCGCTCTTCGTGCTATCTCCGCCCCCCACTGAACCGAAAGGGGCCCGGTCCACCGGCCCCATAGGTGACCGTGGATCAGTTTCCCCCGACATCTTTGGCGCGCCAGGTAGGGGGCGTCGAGATTGTGTGAACCTGATTCGGCGTTCACACGAGGTAGATCTTCATTCCCTTCATCAACATGCCACCGAAGAAGAAGACTTCGGCGGCAGCCGCTCCGTCCATGTCACTTCCGCCACCGTTGGAGCAAACGGGTGGTGGAATGGACGCCGGCAGAAGAATGGACGTCGACGAGGAAGCTCATGATGCCGCCAGGTCCAAGAACAAGGCTGCACAAACCTCGGCGACTGTACATGTTCCACGCCACTCTCAGGAGGCGCAAGATCAACAGCGTCATGGCACTAGCAGTGCCATACGCATGATAGGCCAAGACCAAGCTGGTGGATCTCGGGGCACTCAAGACCAACATGCACGCCAGCGTGCTGGCACGAGCGGGACACGGTCGCCTGGACGGGATACTGCTCCTTCTAACATAGTTAGAAGTTCGAGCACGTCCCGCTCCTCGCGCCGTACGCCACTGCCACCCACCACTCCAGCAGAAGCTTTGGCACGAGCTCAACTTCTCCTAGATTACCCTCCGACGTCGGACAAGATCGACGAATGGAGGGCCACCATTCAGAGTCTCATCGGCTATGCCAACGGCGACACTCCAGGGCGGCCGAGCGCGTCGCCGCCGCGGCAGGGTTGCCAGACGCGAGCCGGTGGCGACGAAAAGGGCGGAGGCGCAACTACCATGCAACCACCGCCCGGAAGGCCAAGATCGCCAACTCACCGGATCCACCTCGACAACGACTCCACTGCATCGTCGGATCCACGAGCTCGTCGCGATCAGCACCAAGTTCTTCATGATCGACAACAAGAAGACGCTCGAACCCGCATCAAGCGCCAAAGAGAAGCGCGACGTCAATCCGACAAGCGCGCTGGGCCCTCTGTTGACATGCATGCGCCAGGGGAACCAGGCGATCTGCCGTACGCGGTAGGTTGTCCTGTGTTCACTCGTGAGCTGCGGCAAGTCCAGTGGCCCAGCACAAAGAACTTCAAGCCAGACGTACCGGAGAAGTACGACGGCAAGACGCATTCGTCGGAGTTCCTCAGCATCTACACCATTGCGGTACAGGCTGCCGGGGGACGAGATGACAAGATCCTTGCCAACTACTTCCCGCTGGTGCTCAAGCCCAACGTCAGATCCTGGCTCATGCACTTGCCGGACAACTCCATATCCTCTTGGGCTGATCTGTGCCATCAGTTTGTCGGCGCCTTCACAGGCGGACACAAGCCTCATGGCCAGGAGAGTGATCTTCATCTGCTCGCCTAGAAGGAAGGAGAGCCCCTGCGCAAGTACATTCAGAGATTCAGTAGTGTGCAGCACAACATCCCAGACGTCCACCCTACCGCGGTGATCAGCGCGTTCCATCAGAACGTGCGAAACCGCAGGATGCGGGAGGAAATGGCGATGTGCAAGATCAGGGACGTCAGTGAGTTATATGCACTGGCCGACAAGTGTGCACGTGCTGAGGAAGGGAGGAGACTCACCGGAGAAAATATAGGAGCAGGAGGATCTGAAAGTGAAGATGCTGCCCCGACAAGGAAAAACCGGCGGCGGAACAACAGAAGGAGGAAAAGCAAAGAAGTGCTAGTTGTTGAGCAGTCCGGCAACAGTGGCGGCGCCAAGGAAGCCAAAGCTGGTGACTCCGGCAAGGAGGTTGCCGTGGAGGTGGCGGTCGCCGACAAGCAGGACAGCACCAACAAGCAGTATTGCAAGATTCACCGCACCAAGGGCCATGATCTCCAGAACTGTAAGAAAGTCGAACAGCTTGTTGAGCAACAGAAAGCTGAATACGAGCGGCGCGACAAGGAGAAGGCCCAGGAAGGAGCTGGTGGATCCGGCAAG
>NW_021179383.1:0-1447 GCF_002162155.2 Triticum dicoccoides | reverse complement strand
AGCACCAGTAAATGAAGCGCTGCCACCCCGGGGTTATAGCATGCATGCTAGGTTGAGTCTCGTCCTTGGTTAGGGTTGATAGTGCCTAACAGCGGCTAACCCCTAACTTAGAGGTCGAGTGTCCGTCCCTTTGCTCTTCTTTCGTTCGCAGGGCTCGCATATCCTGGCCAGACCGCTTGAGGACGAAAAGGAGGAGAAGGGCGCGCCGGCACCTGAGCCCCGGCAAGCCAATATTGCCGAGGGTTGCGGGTACCAAGATCCGTTCCCGGCAAGCCAGAGTTGCCGGGGGCTGCAAAATCAGATAAGTCTTTCGTCCCTCATCATGCATCCTCTTATGGACTGGGGAATGTGAAACCGCGTTTCTTCCCGAAAACTGCCGTGCTCCCCCGACTCTAGGCCCTGGAGCGCGTTCCCAGGGCCAAGTTTGGTCGTAGCCGCAACAGCAAAGGGATGAAACGAGGAGGCCGCACCCACCTCGTTCCCGCCTCCGTCAAAGGCGTGAGGAAGGTCGAGCGACGTGGGAAGGCGGCAGGGCCTGTTGCTGGGAATGTCTGTCCGAGGGATACTAAGGATTTGCTCCTTGGCGTGGGTTCGACCCGCGAGGCAAATAACCTGGCAAACATCCCCTTTTCATTAAAAAACATCCCACTCAGGTACAGTCCATAGAGGATGAAAAACATGAAAGAGAGGATTACAAGTTTTAGAGGCAGCTAAGGCCCGAGGGCTTACAAATTAAAAAGATAAGGTGCCCGTAATCCCTTTCCTGTCCCTCTCTTCAGGAGGTAGGTCAAGGAGGCGGAAAGGGGAAAAGGGGCGCCTAGGCGAGCCACAGGTGCCAGAAGACACCAAGAGAACATCCCGGGGGGCCGGCCGAGGGCTTGACGGTGATGGCGACGCCGGAAGCGGGGCTCGAAGACGGGGCGACAGGACGTCAGCACGCTGTCGAGAGCACCACGCCCTCGTACTCCGACCTGACGGCCTTGCCGCCAGCCCTCTTCCCCTTCCGCAGCCTCCCTACGCCAGTCGCCCAAGGAGACGCCCCCGGGGAGTTCAAGGAGCCGGCGACACGAATGATGGGGTCGCCGGTGCCGCGCGGAGCGGCGTCCGACACCTAGTCGGACCCGCCATCCCGCCGCCCGCTCCCTTCATCGTCGCTGTCACTCCCCTCCTCGTCACTCTCGCTCGAGGGGGAGCCTTCGCTATCGGAGGAGCTGTCCACGCAGCACTTCGCCCGAGTGCCGAAGCACCCGAAGGCCTTGACGGAGAGGAGATCGCCCTCCATCAGCTTGAAATGGAGGGTGAGCCCCCCCGTCAGGCTGTGGATACGGGCGAACGTCTTCCACCCTCGATCAAGATACATCACATTAGGGGCTGGGAATACGACACGGACTCGCGTGCCGCTGATCCCACAGCCCCTCATGTGCAGTCTCAGTGTCTCGGGCGGGTC
>NW_021179382.1:0-959 GCF_002162155.2 Triticum dicoccoides | reverse complement strand
TGTTTGACCCCATGGTGCGCTTACGTGTCGATCATCAACAAGCGCATTTTGGGACGATTTTGGCCCATTTCTTGCATTATTACTTAGTTTTGGGGTCCCGGAGTGATTTCCACGATTGACGAACTCCACGGTGCGTTTAAGTGTCGGTCATAAACACTCACAATTTTGGCCAATTCTCATCCGTTTCATGCACTATTACTCACCGTTTGGGCGTCCCAGAGAGATTTCCACGATTGACAATCCCCGGAGTGCGTTTGCATGTCTGTCGTCAACACTCACAGTTTTGGCCAATTCTGACGCGATTCGTGGGCTATTATTCACCATTTAGGGCTCCCGAAGCGATTTCCATAGTTGTTGAACCCCAAGGTGCGTTTAGGTGTCGGTCATCAACACTCACTGTTTTGGGGCCCCGGTGTGATTTCCACGATGAACGATCCCCGGGGTTCGTTTACATGTCGGTCATCAATACTAGTAGTTTTGGCCAATTCTGGCCCGTTTCGTGGACAATTACTCACTGTTTTGGGGCCCCAGAATGATTTCCACGATTAACGAACCCCCGGGTGCGCTTACGTGTCGGTTATGAACACTCACAGTTTTGGCCAATTCTAACGCGTTTTGTGGACTTTTAGTCACCGTTTTCTGGGCCTGAAGTGATTTCCATAGTTGATGAACCCCAAGGCGCACTTACGTGTTAGTCATCAACACCCACAGTTTTGGCTGATTCTGGCCTGTTTCATGGACTATTACTCACTGTTTTGGGGCCCCGGAGTGATTTCCACGGTTAACGAACCGCAGGGTGCATTTACGTGTCGGTCATCAACACTCGCAGTTTTGGCCGATTCTGGCCCGTTTCTTGGACTATTACTCTGTTTTTTGGTCCAAGCGTGATTTCCATGATTTAGGAACCCCGTGGTGCGTTTACGTGTCGGTCAATGACACTCACAATTTTGGCCAATTTC
>NW_021179381.1:0-929 GCF_002162155.2 Triticum dicoccoides | reverse complement strand
AGCGCTGTCCACGGCCTCCAGCATACTACAAACACCAGAAACTACTTGCAACTCCTGGACAGAGGACAAGGGTGAATAAGAAGTCGAGCGGGGTCATATTTCAGGGCCCAATGTATGGTAGTAGCTGAATCATGGATCACAAACACAGAACTCAGTTCCTGAGGACGGCTTCAATGAGACAACCCACCATGTACTCCTACATGGCCTCTCACCGACACCTTTTACCAAATCGTATTCACGCACTTAGCTCACACACAATAGGACATGTTCATACACCTCTGATTCATCTCCGATGAATCAGACCTGACTCAACTCTAAGCAGTAGCAGGCATGACAAACAAGCATGAATGAGTAGGCACAACAGGGCTCAAACAACTCCTACTCATGCTAGTGGGTTTCATCTATTTACTGTGGCAATGACAGGTCATGCAGAGGATACAAGGGTTCAGCTACCGCAGCAAGTAACAGTTGAATCGTTGTTGTCCTAATGCAGTAAAAGAGAGCAGGAGCGAGAGAGTAGGATTGTATCGGAATGAACAAGGGGGTTTTGCTTGCCTGGCACTTCTGAAGATAACATTGAGTCTTCATCAGTGTCAACGGTCACATCATCGGTATCACGTCTATCGAGAGGGGACAAATACCGGCAACACAGAAGGGAACACAATCAATGCAATGCACAATATGATGCATGATCATGACATGGCAAAATGAATGTGTTTTGGGCTAATGCAACTAGCAACAGATTAAATGAAGTTGGTTTGAATACAAGATTCAAATTCAAACTCCATATGTGATTATTCAAATGCCATTCACTTCATTTGTCCTAAACAGTAGTGATAAGTTGTTCTAACATGCATGAAAATGGTACAGATGGATTCCTTGAATTTTTCTGATAATTTTTCATATATAAATTATTTAATTTGGAGTTA
>NW_021179380.1:0-1917 GCF_002162155.2 Triticum dicoccoides | reverse complement strand
CAACAACAACAACAACAACAACAACAACGACTACCTCCACGTCGCGAAATAGACCTCCGCCGAGCGAGCCGTGTTCCTCTTGCATTTGGCCAAACTGTTGGTGCTGCTGTTGATACTTCTGTGGCTCCTGCTGCTGATGCGGAGGAGGATGATTATGTGGGAGATTACGAGGATGAGGTTGCTCAAAATCAGAACTACGTGCAACCACCAGCACCACCACCAGCAGGTCGACCTCAGGTATATATTCGTAATGGTAGGCCTGCACCACCACCTCAGGTACGAGATGATGTCCATATTCCTAAACTGAAATTGAATATTCCACCATTTAAGGGTAGATATGTTCTTGATATATATCTTACTTGGGAGTTAGAAACTGAACAACGTTTTACATGTTTACAATATCCCGAGGAGAGACGGGTTGCTGCTGTTGTTTGTGCTTTCACTAGTTTTGCATGTGTCTGGTGGTCTAAACATTGTAGATTATATCCTATTCCAACTACTTGGGCTGCTTTGAAAACCGCTATGCATACGCGTTGGGTCCCACCATATTATCAACATGAATTGCTTCAAAAATTGCAGCGTTTAAGACAAGGAAAAAAATTCTGTAGAAGAATATTATCAGGAATTACAAACTGGCATGATTCGATGTGGTATTGTTGAGGAGAATGAAGCTATGCTTGCACGTTTTCCGGGTGGATTAAATAGAGAGATTCAGACCATTCTAGACTATAAGGAGTATACTAATATCACTCGTTTATTCCATCTTGCTTGTAAAGCTGAACGTGAAGTGCAGGATCAACAAGCATTGGCGCGAACTAACTTTTCTGCAGGACGACCTTCATCATCGACACCGCGTGCATCTTCTACTTCAACTGCACCAGCACCTCAATCAAGTGCCTCCTACAGCCGTGATACAAGAAAACAGGAACAACCACCATTATCTGCCAAGAGGGCACCTGCCGGGCCTGCACAGAGTTCTTCTTCTTCCAGGGCATGAACAGGGCACACAAGGGATATTATTTGTCGTCGTTGTAAGGGAGGAGGTCATTATGCGAGAGAATGCAAATCTCCGCGTGTGATGATTGCTACCGAGGGTGGTGGATATGAGTCCGCTAGTGACTATGATGAGGAGACATTGGCTCTTATTACACGTGAAGAACATGGTGGAGATGATTCTGATCATGAGACGTAATACATGGCTCCTGAAGACGCTGACAGGTATGAATGTTTAGTTGCTCAACGTGTTTTGAGTGTGCAGGTCACACAAGCTAAGCAAAATCAGAGGCACAATTTGTTCCATACCAAGGGAGTTGTGAAAGAACGTTCTGTGCGCGTCATCATAGATGGAGGGAGCTGCAACAACTTGGCTAGCATGGAGATGGTGGAGAAGCTTTCTCTCACCACAAGACCACATCCACATCCTTACTACATCCAATGGTTCAACAACAGCGGCAAGGTTAAGGTAACACGTATTGTTTGTGTGCATTTTAGTATATCTACATATGCTGATTATGTTGATTGTGATGTGGTACCTATGAAAGCATGTTCCTTATTACCTGGTAGACCATCGCAATTTGATAAAAATTCTGTACACCATGGTAGAAACAATCACTATACTCTTGTTCATAAGGATAAAAATATTACTTTGCTTCCTATGACTCCTGATTCTATTTTGAAAGATGATATTAATAGAGCTAATAAAGCAAAACAAGAGAAGAATAAGAGTGAAAATCAGATTGTGGGAAAAGAATTTGAGCAACAAATGAAGCCTAATAATAAACCATCTAGTGTTGCTTCTGAAATTAAATTGAAAAGTGCATGTTTATTTGCCACCAAATCTGATATTGATGAGCTAGATTTCAGCAAATCTGTTTGCTATGCTTTTGTGTGCAAAGAGGCATTATTTTCATTCGAGGA
>NW_021179379.1:0-1917 GCF_002162155.2 Triticum dicoccoides | reverse complement strand
CAACAACAACAACAACAACAACAACAACGACTACCTCCACGTCGCGAAATAGACCTCCGCCGAGCGAGCCGTGTTCCTCTTGCATTTGGCCAAACTGTTGGTGCTGCTGTTGATACTTCTGTGGCTCCTGCTGCTGATGCGGAGGAGGATGATTATGTGGGAGATTACGAGGATGAGGTTGCTCAAAATCAGAACTACGTGCAACCACCAGCACCACCACCAGCAGGTCGACCTCAGGTATATATTCGTAATGGTAGGCCTGCACCACCACCTCAGGTACGAGATGATGTCCATATTCCTAAACTGAAATTGAATATTCCACCATTTAAGGGTAGATATGTTCTTGATATATATCTTACTTGGGAGTTAGAAACTGAACAACGTTTTACATGTTTACAATATCCCGAGGAGAGACGGGTTGCTGCTGTTGTTTGTGCTTTCACTAGTTTTGCATGTGTCTGGTGGTCTAAACATTGTAGATTATATCCTATTCCAACTACTTGGGCTGCTTTGAAAACCGCTATGCATACGCGTTGGGTCCCACCATATTATCAACATGAATTGCTTCAAAAATTGCAGCGTTTAAGACAAGGAAAAAAATTCTGTAGAAGAATATTATCAGGAATTACAAACTGGCATGATTCGATGTGGTATTGTTGAGGAGAATGAAGCTATGCTTGCACGTTTTCCGGGTGGATTAAATAGAGAGATTCAGACCATTCTAGACTATAAGGAGTATACTAATATCACTCGTTTATTCCATCTTGCTTGTAAAGCTGAACGTGAAGTGCAGGATCAACAAGCATTGGCGCGAACTAACTTTTCTGCAGGACGACCTTCATCATCGACACCGCGTGCATCTTCTACTTCAACTGCACCAGCACCTCAATCAAGTGCCTCCTACAGCCGTGATACAAGAAAACAGGAACAACCACCATTATCTGCCAAGAGCGCACCTGCCGGGCCTGCACAAAGTTCTTCTTCTTCCAGGGCATGAACAGGGCACACAAGGGATATTATTTGTCGTCGTTGTAAGGGAGGAGGTCATTATGCGAGAGAATGCAAATCTCCGCGTGTGATGATTGCTACCGAGGGTGGTGGATATGAGTCCGCTAGTGACTATGATGAGGAGACATTGGCTCTTATTACACGTGAAGAACATGGTGGAGATGATTCTGATCATGAGACGTAATACATGGCTCCTGAAGACGCTGACAGGTATGAATGTTTAGTTGCTCAACGTGTTTTGAGTGTGCAGGTCACACAAGCTAAGCAAAATCAGAGGCACAATTTGTTCCATACCAAGGGAGTTGTGAAAGAACGTTCTGTGCGCGTCATCATAGATGGAGGGAGCTGCAACAACTTGGCTAGCATGGAGATGGTGGAGAAGCTTTCTCTCACCACAAGACCACATCCACATCCTTACTACATCCAATGGTTCAACAACAGCGGCAAGGTTAAGGTAACACGTATTGTTTGTGTGCATTTTAGTATATCTACATATGCTGATTATGTTGATTGTGATGTGGTACCTATGAAAGCATGTTCCTTATTACCTGGTAGACCATCGCAATTTGATAAAAATTCTGTACACCATGGTAGAAACAATCACTATACTCTTGTTCATAAGGATAAAAATATTACTTTGCTTCCTATGACTCCTGATTCTATTTTGAAAGATGATATTAATAGAGCTAATAAAGCAAAACAAGAGAAGAATAAGAGTGAAAATCAGATTGTGGGAAAAGAATTTGAGCAACAAATGAAGCCTAATAATAAACCATCTAGTGTTGCTTCTGAAATTAAATTGAAAAGTGCATGTTTATTTGCCACCAAATCTGATATTGATGAGCTAGATTTCAGCAAATCTGTTTGCTATGCTTTTGTGTGCAAAGAGGCATTATTTTCATTCGAGGA
>NW_021179378.1:0-995 GCF_002162155.2 Triticum dicoccoides | reverse complement strand
CTACTCCTACTAGGAGGGGGAAGGAAGGGGGAGAGGGGGAAGGAAAGAGGGGGGCGCCGCCCCCCTCCTAGTCCAGTTCGGACCAGAGGGAGAGGGGGCGCGCGGCCCACCCTGGCCGCCCCTCTCTCTTTCCACCAAGGCCCATGTGGCCCATTATCTCTCCCGGGGGGGGGGGGGGTTCCGGTAACCCTCCGGCACTCCGTTTTTCTTCGAAAACGTCCGGAACACTTCCGGTGTCCGAATATAGTCGTCCAATATAGTAGACCCGGTTCTAAGCCGTAAAGCATGGCACACTGAACTATCGAGTAGTCATCAGCTTTGCTCTGCCAGACGTTCTTAACGTCGTCAGTTGCATCAGCAGCAGGCCTGGCACCCAGCGGTGCTTCCAGGACGTAATTCTTCTGTGCAGCAATGAGGATAACCCTCAGGTTACGGACCCAGTCCGTGTAATTGCTACCATCATCTTTCAACTTTGCTTTCTCAAGGAACGCATTAAAATTCAACGGAACAACAACACGAGCCATCTATCTACAACAAACATATACAAGCAAGATACTATCAGGTACTAAGTTCATGATAAATTTAAGTTTAATTAATCATATTACTTAAGAACTCCCACTTAGACAGACATCTCTCTAGTCATTTAAGTGATCACGTGATCCAAATCAACTAAACCATGTCCGATCATCACGTGAGATGGAGTAGTTTCAATGGTGAACATCACTATGTTGATCATATCTACTATATGATTCACGCTCGACCTTTCGGTCTCCGTGTTTCGAGGCCATATCTGTATATGCTAGGCTCGTCAAGTTTAACCTGAGTATTCCGCGTGTGCAACTGTTTTGCACCCGTTGTATTTGAACGTAGAGCCTATCACACCCGATCATCACGTGGTGTCTCAGCACGAAGAACTTTCGCAACGGTGCATACTCAGGGAGAACACTTCTTGATAATTAGTGAGAGATCATCTTAAAATGCTACCGTCAATCAAA
>NW_021179377.1:0-1377 GCF_002162155.2 Triticum dicoccoides | reverse complement strand
GTTGCAAACGCCCAGCACGCGTCTCCGGGGTGTGCCCCCCCCCTCACGGACGCCGCCGCCGCCGGCACCTGGAGGGGGGAAACGGACGCGTCGGGTCTACACGGAGTGGATGTAGCTGTGGGTTTGGCCCGGATGTTGCTCCAAAGTGTTCCTCTAGGCCGACCTAACACAACCGGGTGGAGAGGTCCACTGGTCAAAGCCCGTCCGTGCAAAGTCAAAGGGCTAGATCCCGTGGTCAAACGCTACAGGGTTAGCCGGGACGGGGGCCCTGGGGGGTAGCAATGCCACCGGAGTGCCGTACCGGGCCCTCATACATGCGGGGTGGTGTTGTGGCGTGTCCGAAGAGGCGGCACGCGTCTCCGGGTTGTGGCCCCCCTCACGGACGGCAATGAAACGGTAGTAGACGTTCTGCGGTAACGATGCAGCGTGAATATTATTAAATACTTGGAGCGCGATAAAATCATGAGTTTTTTACACAACGTGGGCACATGTGCTATAGGACTGATGGTAATTTTTCATAATTTTCTGTGATGCAGAAGTATCTGAACACTTCCCTCTACGCGGATTGCTCTTCGCACGTCTACGACTGTGGCCGACGGCCTCCGGGGGCTAGCATACCGTCAAATCTTGCGTAGGCGGCCTCTCACAAATCTAGAAGTGTTGAGGCGGTTGCAAACGCCCAGCACGCGTCTCCGGGGTGTGCCCCCCCTCACGGACGCCGCCGCCGCCGGCACCTGGAGGGGGGAAACGGACGCGTCGGGTCTACACGGAGTGGATGTAGCTGTGGGTTTGGCCCGGATGTTGCTCCAAAGTGTTCCTCTAGGCCGACCTAACACAACCGGGTGGAGAGGTCCACTGGTCAAAGCACGTCCGTGCATAGTCAAAGGGCTAGATCCCGTGGTCAAACGCTACAGGGTTAGTCGGGACGGGGGCCCTGGGGGGGTAGCAATGCCACCGGAGCGTCATACCGGGCCCTCATACATGCGGGGTGGTGTTGTGGCATGTCCGAAGAGGCGGCACGCGTCTCCGGGTTGTGGCCCCCCTCACGGACGGCAATGAAACGGTAGTAGACGTTCTGCGGTAACGATGCAGCGTGAATATTATTAAATACTTGGAGCGCGATAAAATCATGAGTTTTTTACACAACGTGGGCACATGTGCTATAGGACTGATGGTAATTTTTCATAATTTTCTGTGATGGAGAAGTATCTGAACACTTCCCTCTACGCGGATTGCTCTTCGCACGTCTACGACTGTGGCCGGCGGCCTCCGGGGGCTAGCATACCGTCAAATCTTGCGTAGGCGGCCTCTCACAAATCTAGAAGTGTTGAGGCAGTTGCAAACGCCCAGCACGCGTCTCCGGGGTGTGCCCCCCCC
>NW_021179376.1:0-2176 GCF_002162155.2 Triticum dicoccoides | reverse complement strand
AAAAAAAATCGTCGAAACATATGAACATGGTGTCTAGTTTTGAAGATCTCGTCGAGACGGATTTAATGGTGAAAACGGCTTTTTAGTTTGCTTTTTTATTTAGGAGATACAACATTTTTAAGCCGAAAACCAAAAAAAATTCTGTTGATGTCATCTATTCATACGTGGCAAAATGAGTGGTGATGGAGGTGTGTGGGCGATGTGCAAACGCCCACACGTGTAGGCGTTAACATTTCCGATTAAGTTTGCTTTCTTTGCTTTATCCTTGTTCTCTCAATCAATCTGACTTCTCATCAATCTGACTTCTCATCGATCCTTCCCGTGTTTGGATCAAATCACCACACCATCTATCTGTCCAAGTTCCATTCCACGATTGACCACTGAGGCGGGGCCAGAAGAGAGACCGAAGACAGGCTCTGCCTCGGCAGGTCAGGCAAGCCGTGCTCGTCTCGCTCAAGGCCAGCCGCGGCGAGCTCACCAATGGCCTGTCGCAGCAACTGACATGGGCGTGCATGTTACCCAAGGTCACCGACCAGGTCCTGCTCTGGCACGTGGCCACCACCCGCTTCGACTGGACTAGTGGTGGTGATGCTACCGATGACGTTGTCGACAACCACAGGCTCGTGGCGAGGAAGTTGTCCAACTACTGCGCCTACTTGGTGGCCTTCGTGCCGGAGATGCTGCCAGACCCGAGCTACAACGCCGATAAGATGTTCGACATGGCGGTGAAGCAGGCGCGAAATCATCTCATTGGCTGCTGGACCATGCCGGACATACTTGCCAAACTAGATGAGATACAGAGCAAGGAGGAGAGTTACCTGGAGGGCGGCAGCCTATACGGCAGAGCCGGCAGCAGCAGCATCATAGAGAAGGCCGCAATGCTTGGCGGGCAGCTCATGGTGTCCGTGCCCGACCAAGGACGGCGATGGAAGGTGCTGGCCGACTTCTGGGCCGAGTTCATACTGTTCCTCGCGCCGTCGGACAACATGGACATCCACGCTGAGATGCTCGGTGCCGGCGGCGAGTTCATGACGTAGCTGTGGGCGCTGCTCAACAATGCCGGCATCCTGGAGCGTCCGGCCGTTGCCACGTCGTCGGCACCTTCGACCTGATCGGAGTCGTAGCTTGGAAACATTTGTCATCGGGACTGTCTATTTAGCATTTGACTATTTTTCAATTCGACAACAATCAAATTTACTGACAAATAAACAGTAGACACCTGTATGTCACAAAAACCCACTAGTAGCCACTTTATATTTCCTTTTTGAAAAAACGGGTCGGGCAAATTCTGACCCGTTTGGAACCTTTGAACTAAACCTGGACGGCAAACCTCCCTGGACCACAGCTACCAGCTGCCCATCAACTTGGAAATTGGAGAGGGGGGTGAACCTAGAGAGGACCAAGAAATGAGAACAGCAGGCAGGCAATTGGGGAAATCTCAGCAAACTCAACAGGTTAGGAGCACTTCTACTCCTACCCTAGTAGTACTTCAATTCTTCACCCACTTCACCTTCTTACCTGTAAAAAACAAAGGAAAACAAAGGCATCAGAGAAACTAAATACAAAATAAGAAACTAACAGGAAATTAGACTAGAAAACTAGATACTCTGCAAATGATTGATCACTACCTGTAAACAAAACTTGGATAGTTACAGGAATGACACTGCAAGCACACAATTCTCTACAGTAGCAGAACTTGTCAATTTACAGTGAAAATACCTATGAATTAAACTGCAATAGAACAATAATTACAATGTAAATCCCATAGAAATTGCATAGTAATACAGTATTAAAGTGAATAGGTAAAACAGGTAATATAAAAATACCGAATGAAATACAGTGTAACTGCACATGAATTACAGTGGGAATTGCCTAGAATTTTTAACTCATTTCTTTACACAAGCAGAAATTGACAACTTAAACTGAAACTACCTATGAATTAAACTGTAATAGAACAATAATTACAGTGCAAATCCCCTAAAAATTAACATAGTAATGTGCTAGCAGAACTTGTCAACTAACACTGAAACTACCTACGAATTAACTGTAATAGAACAACAATTACAGTGTAAATCTCCTAAAAATTACATCGTAATTTATAGTGATTTATAGGGAAAAAGCCCATGAATTACAGTGGAAAAGGACTAGAATTTTCAATGTATCACTGTAAAAACAC
>NW_021179375.1:0-1452 GCF_002162155.2 Triticum dicoccoides | reverse complement strand
GTTCGTGGCACAAACCGGTACTTAAGGGCTAACCTTTAGTACCGCTTCGTGCCACGAACCGGTACTAAAGGGATTTGACCTATAGTCCTGGTTGGAGACACAAACCGGCACTATAGGGCAATTTTCAAACTTTACCCCCACTAGTAGAAAAGGGGGCAATGGCCCAGGCCAGTTCAGCCCATTAGTCCCGGTTCAATCCAGAACCGGGACCAATGGAGCTATTTGCCCCGGTTCGTGAGCCCAGGGGGCCGGCCGGGCCACGTGGGCCATTGGTCCCGGTTCGTCCGGACCTTTTGGTCCCGGTTGGTGCGACGAACCGGGACCAATGGGCCTGGCTCCTGGCCCATCACTATTGGTCCCGGTTGGTGGCA
Organism: Triticum dicoccoides; assembly: GCF_002162155.2. NCBI lineage: Eukaryota > Viridiplantae > Streptophyta > Magnoliopsida > Poales > Poaceae > Triticum > Triticum dicoccoides. The sequence goes on along the minus strand of NW_021179375.1, from coordinate 1,081 downwards.
TGAACCGGGACCAATGGCTACCCGTTAGTCCCGGTTCATGCCACGAACCAGGACCAATAGTGCTTCCTATATATACCCCCTCGCTCGCGAGCAGAGCACTCCAGTGATCTGTTTTTCTCTTGCCGGCGAGGGGGGGCTTTGTGGTCCTCTAGCTCACCTCCATAGCACATGAGGTGTTCGATGAAATGCCCGAGCCACACTACTTAAGCTTTCTCCTCTCCAAGCTCGACCTCCAACCTCTATTTTCCTCAATATTTGTCTAGGTTTAGCGGTCCATCACGCCCCGTCCCCGTCTTCACCACCGTCGATCACCCGCGCCGATCTCATCGCCAGCACCACCGTGGTGAGCCTCTTGTTCTTATCTTCTTTCTGAAAGGAAAAATATTCTTACTTGTATTATTTTCTTACTTTTATTATGGCATCTTATATAGTGCGATGGTTTTGGTATCCGCCCCCGTCGGCCCTCGTCCTGTCTATGATTCGGATGTGGTATATATTATCTTTTCATAACTATTGGTTCATTTATTGTTTATGAAAATTATGCCGACCAACGTGACATAGATTTTATTTATCTAGGAGGTTGTTGAACCGGAAATTCCAACCGACCCTATTGTCGAGAGGTTAAATTTAGTTGAAGAAGAAAACAATTTCTTGAAGGAAAAAATAAAAAAACTTGAGGAGGAGAAGATGATATTGGAGTTGCATGTTGCGGATGTCATCGATGATCACAAGATCAAGATGGATGCAATGCGCTTGAAGATGAGAAAGATTAGAAAATATGCCATTCATACCGAGGCTTGGTATCATTATGCCGTTGGATCAGTTGTTACCTTGGTTGCGATTATGATCGCATTTGTTTTCGCATTGAAATGTTTTACATAGTTTCAATGTATGGTTTAATTAATTTAGATGCTCTGCAGAGCTTTATGTTGTTAGATGAGAACTATGTATGTACTTTGGTTTTTATGTGATGATGAACTTCTATTAATTTGGTCACTTAATTATCTATTCATGATGTTCTGTAATGATTTTTGACATACTTAATTATATATAATGCACGCAGATGAACCGGCAATGGATG
>NW_021179374.1:0-1936 GCF_002162155.2 Triticum dicoccoides | reverse complement strand
AAGACACTGTGGTAAAGTCCGAATGTGTAAAACTCTTACCCATGGATACCAGTCTTTGAGTGGGACTTCAAAATCCAGTCATCGTACATTTTCCTACCTCAAATCTCGTCCGATTTTTTCATACTAGACGATTCTAAGAAGAATGTTCCTATCCTAACTACACAAGGACCTATTGGAAGAAGCATAAGCTAGCAAGAAAAATTCCAATCAAACTTGCTTCACTTTGACTATCCCATATAACTAGAGTAGTGAAAATAATATTGCTAATTAATGCTAAACAATTATTCCTTTTCAAGAAATATTTCCTATTTTTTGCATACTCATTTAAAACAGCAATTGTCATATTTGAAACTTCAAAGGGTGTCTATTACATCATGTATTTTAGAAAAATGGGAGAACATGAGTGGAAGTAAGACTTATTAACCTCACGTGTTGGCCTAACATCACATGGAAACTACCAGGAAGCTTACGATGTAATATCATCTTATGTGAGGGACACAAATGGGTATTAAGACAAATGATATATCTGGAAACGTGATAATAACTATTTGTCCCCAAATCAATTATGATTAAACATATACACCACAAAAGTTATATATTATTTGGTAAAGAATTTTAGTTGTTTTAGAATAACATTACTTTCCATATATAGTTAAATATTATTTTATGTGACAAACAAAATAATATTGCTCAAAAACAATCAACACACCGAAGATGAAACCCTCACATTTGAGTACATTTAAGTTTGGACTCTAGAGTGTACGCTCATCACACACACACATGTACTTTGCACCACAATTGCATAGTACTCATACATGTATAGATGTGCAATTAATACCAAATTTATATTTTGATCTAAATATATTGACCATAAAGATACTTGTAGCTTTAAAAATCCAAGAAACAATATTACAATTATTCCCTATTGATATTTGGTCCCTCCAATAACATTGGATGTTCAAAATAAAAATAGAAATAAAAATAACTATTTATTGACTTATTTGTGATATCTAATTATATTTTCAAATCTATCCTTTATTATCCTCTTATGTACAGGTTGTAGCAACAAAACTTTTTGATGTTCTGCGAAGCAAGCATGGAGCTGATTTCAACTCTTTTATCAAAAATAAAATTTCCCCTCTACCTGGAGACATCACTAAGGAAACCTGTGCACTCAGAAATTCTATGGTTGAACAGATCTCTAAGGATATCCATGTCATTGTGAGTGTAGCTGCAACTACTAGCTTCTATGAGAGGTGCGTATAATATAAAAAGGGTTGCATATATATCAGCTGACTTAGAAGGATTTATTTGTCAATCGATGGACGGGACCATCTGATTCAAAGTACCTAGTAATTAGGAGAAACTAGTATCAATAGTTTCCTGAATATAGATTCATTAGATTCACATAAAAGTAACGATTAAAGTTTCATTTTATAAATTGTGTCATGTCAAAATTGTCTTCTGGTTTTTCTAAATAAAAATGTGTTATCTAATTATACATGTAGTAGGCAGATAATACATATGGCATATGGGTAGTCTATGTATATTGTTCTAACGTGTTTTCTAGACATGTGTCACCTTTTTTGGTGTCCGCTATATAAGAAAACTATTAAGAAATAAGAGAATAATTTTACTAAGGAAAATCCATAGGAAAATTATATGTCCACCCACCATTTGCTGTATTGTTATAAAGGGCTTAAACTCACTCAACATCTCCTTGGACATTCCATGTGCAGATATGATGTCGCTCTGGCATCAAATACCTTAGGAGTTGCCCACGTGTGCGATTTAGCAAAGAAGTGTGCTAATCTTAAAATGCTCCTTCATGTTTCCACTGGTAAGCACGTCCTCTGCTCCTGCTTCTTAGCTCATATTTCTTAAATTGATGACAGATAAATATGGTTGGATCATCTAGTTGTGTGTGTGTGTGTGT
>NW_021179373.1:0-1488 GCF_002162155.2 Triticum dicoccoides | reverse complement strand
AGTCCTTCTCGGCACTTTTGAGGACAATCCTCACATTACGTTACCAATCGTAAAGTTTTAACCAGATATTTAATAGCTATTCATTTTAACAAGGAAGGTGGAAATGCGAGCCATTATTCTACAACTATTTTGCAAGAAACACTTAGACAATGTTCATAATTAATTGCACTGAGAATTAAACATGTTAATTCAACAGTGCGCTCCCACTCAAATCAATATCTCTCAAAATTGATTATGAGTGACACAAGACCCGCATATCCATTCAACGCCATTGAACGAGATGAACATTGATGGCGCGAAATTCAATCGATAGGCAAACTTGCCGATCACATCTCTATGCGACTCTTGTTCATCTTTCGAAGGGTGTGTTCCGAGCTCAGGTAGATCCTTCCAGAATGTCAAGACAACCAAGTGATCTTGCTGCGAGGTCTCAACTCACCCGCCTCACACTTCCCTAATCGTTCGTACCCAGGGAGATCCTGCGATACCCCGAAAAGTTAGGTGCTGTGACGGTGCTACACTTGGGAGAACACTAAGTACTTGATATTTTTGTGAGAGATCACCCTAATAAAAGTGACTATCGCGCAATCAAGAAGGGTGCATCATAAGGGATAAACATCTCAAGCAATTCATAATTAGCATGATATGGTATAGCCCTTTCTGACGAAGAAGTCTTGTATTTCTTCGTCTTTCGGCATTCGCGTCGGTGTTTACCTTCGCGAAGATTGCCACCACCTTGTCGATGCACCAGATAATATTGCTATCTCTATAGCTAATAAAATAAGTGCATTACTTAAGGTTGACACGCAGGTCAATAAAGTGCAATCATATGGTTCCAGCCGTCATGCCGAATCATGACACACAGGTCATGTTTAATCAATTTACATCATATAGTCATCTCATACATAATCAAATTATTATGAGCACTGCTATACCACATCATATGCACATGCAAACCCTCCTACAAAACCAAGTTGGACGTCTCTAATTGGTTCATGCAAAAACTTGTTTTTCGTGGCTTCTAAGGTTTTGAAACAAACCGAAGCTACCAACGTCCATCATCAAGCATGATTAATCATGACGCTAGATTAACATTGCGGGGTGTATGAAACACGAGATAATAAAATCTCGAGCCCCATACTGAACTTCGTCATACGCATGACCCCCATGCAGATCATATCTGCATTGCCCTTTCGTCTGCTAAATTTCATCTTTCTTTTTAACTACGGTGGAATTCAAGGAACTGTTAGCACTTCGTTGATCAATCAGGATCGCGGATTGCCAGAACATTGAAACTCCACCATACTGTTATCAAGATCAGAAATATGCAAATTCCAGGGAAGCAACAAGAACATCGGGTAACAGATGAAATCTATTACCCGCACAAATAATTTTCAGTAATAGATCTCATCTACTACCTAATTATATTGTGCAACACCCATACATCTCTATGTATTCTAGATCGCAACCTGCATCTACGCATAGCAC
>NW_021179372.1:0-1258 GCF_002162155.2 Triticum dicoccoides | reverse complement strand
TCGCACTCACTGTGAGCTTAGCCATCTTCCCCTCCCTTCCGTTCTTGCTCCCGAGCCGTGTAGCAACCTCCCGGAGCTCAACCGCACCCACCGCCGTGGAGCTCGTCGCCGACGTGCTCCCGGTCATCCTCCGGCCACAAGATGGTGTCCATCTTACTCACCAAGTTCCGCAGCACCTAGCTAGCTACTCCACGAGCCTCACCGAACCCTCTAGCGCCAAGTTCACCTCCGACCGAACCCCGGTGGCCGCCAAGGTCGTCGCCGGCGCCAACTCCGGCCACCCCGACCCCAACGGACTCCGCCAAGAGCTGCGGTTTGTCCTCAGCTCCACTCCGGTGGTCTCCGCGGCCCATTTGGTGGCCGAAATGGCCAAAACCACTTCCGCCGCCGCGTCGGGCTCGCCGGCGGCTAAACGCCAGTGCAGCCGACCGGGTTTGACCACGGGTGGGCCCTGGTTGACTCCCCTGAGTCAATGACAGGTGGGGCCCAGCCCTGTTAATTAAACAGGATTAGTTTTAATTAAGTTTTAATTAAAATAATCACCCTGACATGCGGGACCCACTGTCAGGTTTGACCTGGACCAGTTCCGTTGACCTGCTGACGTCACACTGACGTCAGGCTGACGCAGTAATTGATTTTCTGGATTTAATTTAAATCAGGAAATTCCAGAATATTATTTAAACTTCAAAAATTCATAACTTTTATTCTGTAACTCCAAATTGGACAAATTATATATGAAAAATGATCAGAAAAATCCAATCTATCCATCTGTACTATTTTCATGCATGATCAAGCAAGTTAAATTGATGTTTTAAGCAGAACAAGGAAAAGCACTTTAAAAAGGCCATATTTGAATTTGAAATTTGAATCCTTGATTCAAATTTGTTCAAACCCTTCTGGTTTTAGTTGCATTAGCCCAATACACTCATATTGCCATGTTTCATGCATGCATCATATTGTTGCACATTGTTTGGTGATGTTTGTGTATCGGTGCTCTCTGCGGCAGGTTCTGTCCCCGAAGAGTACCCTGATTACCCTAACGAAGAACCGTATCAGTGCATCGAACCATCAGGCAAGCAACCAACCATTTGATCATATCGATACAATCCCATGTTCTCGCTCCTGCTCTCTTTTACTGCATTAAGACAACGCGTTTCAAACTGCTGTGTGCTACGGTAGTTGAACCCATTTCCTCTGCATGACCTGTCATTGCCACAGTAACTAGATGAAACCCACTAGCATGTGTAGGAGTTGTTTG
>NW_021179371.1:0-1284 GCF_002162155.2 Triticum dicoccoides | reverse complement strand
GGGGCTGGCGCACCCCCCCCCCTTGGGATCCCTATATATAGTGGGGTAGGAGGGCCTCCCAAACACAGCTTATGCCTTTGGTGCAGCCCCTCCCTCTCTCCCAAGTTCTTCTCCTCTCCCGTGGTGCTTGGCGAAGCCCTGCGGGATTGCCACGCTCCTCCACCACCACCACGCCGTTGTGCTGCTGTTGGATGGAGTCTTCCTCAACCTCTCCCTCTCTCCTTGCTGGATCAAGGCGTGGGAGACGTCACCGGGCTGTACGTGTGTTGAACGCGGAGGTGCCGTCCGTTCGGCACTTGATCATCGGTGATCTGAATCACGACGAGTACGACTCCATCAACCGCGTTCACTTGAACGCTTCCGCTTAGCGATCTACAAGGGTATGTAGATGCACTCTCTTTCTACTCGTTGCTGGTCTCTCCATAGATAGATCTTGGTGACGCGTAGGAAATTTTTTGAATTTCTGCTACGTTCCCCAACAGTGGCATCATGAGCTAGGTCTATTGCGTAGATTCTTTGCACGAGTAGAACACAAAGTAGTTGTGGGCGTTGATGTTGTTCAATATGCTTACCGTTACTAGTCCAATCTTGTTTCGACGGTATTGTGGGATGAAGCGGCCCGGACCGACCTTACACGTACTCTTACGTGAGACAGGTTCCACCGACTGACATGCACTTGATGCATAAGGTGGCTAGCGGGTGCCAGTCTCTCCCACTTTAGTCGGAACGGATTCGATGAAAAGGGTCCTTATGAAGGGTAAATAGCAATTGGCATATCACGTTGTGGTTTTGCGTAGGTAAGAAACGTTCTTGCTAGAACCCATAGCAGCCACGTAAAACATGCAAACAACAATTAGAGGACGTCTGACTTGTTTTTGCAGGGTATGCTATGTGATGTGATATGGCCAAAAGGATGTGATGAATGATATATGTGATGTATGAGATTGATCATGTTCTTGTAATAGGATTCACGACTTGCATGTCGATGAGTATGACAACCGGCAGGAGCCATAGGAGTTGTCTTTATTTATTGTATGACCTGCGTGTCATTGAAGAACGCCATGTAAACTACTTTACTTTATTGCTAAACGCGTTAGTCATAGAAGTAGAAGTAGTCGTTGGCGTGACAACTTCATGAAGACACGATGATGGAGATCATGATGATGGAGATCATGGTGTCATGCCGGTGACGATGATGATCATGGAGCCCCGAAGATGAAGATCAAAAGGAGCAAAATGATATTGGCCATATCATGTCACTATTTGATTGCATGTGATGTTTAT
>NW_021179370.1:0-993 GCF_002162155.2 Triticum dicoccoides | reverse complement strand
AAATTACAGCGCTTAAGACAAGGAAAAAATTCTGTAGAAGAATATTATCAGGAATTACAAACTGGCATGATTAGATGTGGTATTGTTGAGGAGAATGAAGCTATGCTTGCACGTTTTCTGGGTGGATTAAATAGAGAGATTCAGACCATTCTAGACTATAAGGAGTATACTAATATCACTCGTTTATTCCATCTTGCTTGTAAAGCTGAACGTGAAGTGCAGGATCGACAAGCATTGGGGCGAACTAACTTTTCTGCAGGCCGACCTTCATCATGGACACCACGTGCATCTTCTACTTCAACTGCACCTGCACCTCCATCCGGTGCCACCTCCAGCCGTGATACAAGAAAACAGGCACAACCACCATTATCTGCCAAGAGCGCACCTGCGGGGCCTGCACAGCGTTCTTCTTCTTCCATGGCATCAACAGGGCACACAAGTGATATTATTTGTCGTCGTTGTACGGGAGGAGGTCATTATGCGAGGGAATGCAAATCTCCGCGTGTGATGATTGCTACCGCAGATGGTGGATATGAGTCCGCTAGTGACTATGATGAGGAGACATTGACTCTTATTACACGTGAAGAACATGGTGGAGATGATTCTGATCATGAGACGCAATACATGGCTCCTGAAGACGCTGACAGGTATGAATGTTTAGTTGCTCAACGTGTTTTGAGTGTGCAGGTCACACAAGCTGAGCAAAATCAGAGGCACAATTTGTTCCATACCAAGGGAGTTGTGAAGGAACGTTCTGTGCGCGTCATAATAGACGGAGGGAGCTGCAACAACTTGGCTAGCATGGAGATGGTGGAGAAGCTTTCTCTCACCACAAGACCACATTCACATCCTTACTACATCCAATGGTTCAACAACAGCGGCAAGGTTAAGGTAACACGTACTGTTCGTGTGCATTTTAGTATCTCTACATATGCTGATTATGTTGATTGTGATGTGGTACCTATGCAAGCATGTTCCTTATTACTTGGTAGA
>NW_021179369.1:27734-29757 GCF_002162155.2 Triticum dicoccoides | reverse complement strand
GAAGAGACTCAATAATATGCAGGGACGGATATTCTTGGTCTCAAGCACACTACACAGTTCTACAGAACTCTACCTTGGTGACCCCGTATGTTGATGAACACAAGAACAGTCTGCGCTCCAAACATCCGGAGCAGTGCGACGACTGGATTACATGTGAACACATCAGGACTTTCAGCAGTTGGTTGGAAACACGTCTCAGAGGTGACAACACTGTTTGTGATGAGTTGTACTTGTTGTCTAGGGGACCATCTTTGACTGTATTGACTTACAAAGGATACGAGATAAATGTGAATACATTTTACACGATCGCCAAAGATCAAAAGAGCACCAACCAAAACAGCGGTGTCTGCTTTGATGCAGCAACCGAGAGCGGAAAGGATACATATTATGGTTACATAGTGGACATATGGGAACTTGACTACGGACCTGATTTTAAGGTCCCTTTGTTTAAGTGCAAATGGGTCATTCTGTTAGGCGGCGGGGTACAGGTAGACCCACAGTACGGAATGACAACAGCGGATCTGAAAAATCTTGAGTACACTGACGAACCGTTCGTCCTAGCCAATGATGTGGCACATGTTATCTATGTGAAGGACATGTCTACCAAACCGAGAAAAAGAAAAGATAAGGAAGCGAATACATCATACGATGAGCCAAAGCGCCACATAGTTCTTTCAGGAAAAAGGGACATCCTGGGAGTGGACGGCAAGACAGACATGTCTGAAGATTACAAAAAGTTTCATGAAATTCCTCCCTTCAATGTCAAGGCCGACCCAAGCATCCTGATAAACAATGAAGATTATCCATGGTTACGGCGCAATAAGCAAATGACACAAGCGAAGAAAAAGTGAAGACTTTCTCCCGCAACTATTATGATGATACCATGCCAAATTTATAACAGACGAACATGCTACCATTGTCCGTTTTGTACATGCACATGCTATGTGGGTGAAATTATGATACCATCCCAACTTTCAACTTTTTCAGAGTTCATTTGAAATGCTTTCATGTCTTATGGTTCAAGGTTTTATGTGTTGAGGCAAATTGATCAATATGTCGGGAGGCGGGGTACAGGTAGACCCACAGTACGGTATGACAACAGTGAATCTAAACAATCTTGGGTACACAGACGAACCATTCGTCCTAGCCAATGATGTGGCGCGGTTATTGTCCTAAACTTTGATACTTCGAAAGTGATTGTCCATTTTGTACACGAAGTGCATCAAGTTTTTGTCGTAACCCTCTCTACCTTTTGGAACATACTATGTGGGTGAAATGATGATACCATGCCAACTTTCAACCTTTTCAGAGTTCATTTTTAAATGCTTTCCAATTTCAGAGTAATTTAGCTCAAAGAATGAATTAATATCAAACAGAATGAACTACAAAACTTTTATGAAAATAAAAACAATCAATTAAAATATTATGTTACGATCAACTAAAATAAAACTATAATATTCTTCAATAGCAAAAAGGATATAATTTTTGTGACCTAAAATCAAACTATAAGTATTTAATTGTAAGTATAAATAAAAAATAAATAGCAAAAAAGAAAAAAAATTCTATTTTCATCAAGGCCTAACAGTTCACGAAGAGTAATACCTAAGTTGGCCGCTTGTTCTCTGGCACTCGTTACAGTCAATCCCTGTGCTGCCGCAGCTTGTATGATCTCGGGGGCATCCGGACAGAAGGCTTCCACTATAAGCGGGGCAATCGATTGTTTACTTTGTTCCCCGAGCTGGGCAACTTGTTTCCCGCTTTTTTTACTTTCGGCCTTCTCCCGCTCTTTGTTCTCCTTGAACATGAGTGCCTGCCTGCGAAGTTCACGTGCATAGTCGTTAGGCAGATTCTTCGCGGCTTGGGACGGTGTGCTCAAAAATGACTTAGCCCACTTCTTTTGCTCATCAGAAAATACTGGCTTGGGCTCGGGCTCTCTTTTCTTCTTGCAGTCCGCCTTCCATTTCTCCAAATCAGCAGCCGCGGCCGCGTCGACTTCCTCGGCACTACGTTCCCAAGGCCTTGT
>NW_021179369.1:27046-27724 GCF_002162155.2 Triticum dicoccoides | reverse complement strand
ATTTAAACTATTCAAAATTTAAAACTAATGGCACTAACAGAAAGTTTATAATTTTTCTGACCTAAAATCAAAAAGAAATCACTAAAAAACTATAAGTATTTAGTTGTAAGTATAAATAAAAAATAAATAGAAAAAAAATTCTATTTTTATAGTAAATTTATTCATAAACTAGTGATTCACACAAATTTTTTAAAATTCAAATTTAAACTATTCAAAATTTAAAACTAATGGCACTAACAGAAAGTTTATAATTTTTGTGACCTAAAAGCAAAAAGAAATCACTAAAAAACTGTAAGTATTTAGTTTTAAGTAGAAATAAAAAAATATAAAACCAAAAAATGTAGAAATAAAAAAGAAAAAACCAAAAAAAAATGCCACCTACTGGGCCTCCACGGCCTAAATACGACTAGAAACCCTACATGGGCGAGGATTCAGGCCCGCAGAAGGCCCAATAGGCCGACAGGCAGTAGCAAGTTTAGGCCCGAAAGCCTGCATTAGAGAGGAGCTCGAATGGGGAGGCACACCAGCGCTTATAAACAAGTGTCGGCGCCCTTCAGCTAGCGATGTGGGACTAAACTTTTGGGCGCGGGCAGCACAAGGCCATTGGTCCCGGTTGGTGGCAGCAACCGGGACTAAAGGGGGGCATTGGTCCCGGTTGGTGCCACGAACCGGGACCAA
>NW_021179369.1:25326-26381 GCF_002162155.2 Triticum dicoccoides | reverse complement strand
GGCACCAACCGGGACTAAAGGGAGCATTAGTCCCGGGTCGTAGCACGAACCGGGACCATTGCTCTGGCTATATAAGCCAACACTTGTGAAATTTTGGCCAACCGCTCCCATTCGCCCCGACGCCCCCAGGCAGTTCGTCGTCGTCGTCGCCGCCCCAAGCCCGTCGTCGCTCCCCGTCGCCGTCGCCCCGCGCCCGCCGCCCCTGCCGGCCCCGACACCATCGTTGTCACCGCGTGCGCCGCCCCTGCCCCGACCCCGTCGCCGTCGCCGTCGTTGCGCGCGCCACCCGTTCCCCGACCCCGTCGTCGTCGCCGCGCGCGCCGCCCCTTCCCCGACCCTGTCGCCGTCACCGCGCGCGCTGTCCCTTCCCCAACCCCGTCGCCGTCGCCCCGACCACACGCCGCCACCTTCGGTCCGGCCGCCGGCGCCCTTTATCACTGATTTTAGGTTGATGATATGATGATATTGATGATATGATGATGTTTTTTTTCTATTGATGATATGATGATCTTTTTTTCTGTTGATGATATGATGATGTTTTTTTCATATATGCATTTTTTTCATATATGTATTAATTTCTTTAAGTTGTTAGTAGATATCGATTTTAGGTTAGTGCATTTTATCACTGATTTTAGGTTAGTTGATCGATTTAGTGCATTTTATGTTTGTTGCATTTTAGGTTAGTGCCTTTTATGTTAGTGGAGAGGAAAAAGTAAAATAAGGAAAAGGAAAATAAGTAGAGAAAGAAGGAGAAGAAGAAGGAGAAGACGAGGAGAGGAAGAAGAGGAAGAAGAAGAAAAAAAAGAGGAGAAGAAGAAGGAATAGAGGAGCTTCTTCTCCTTTTTTTCTCCTCTTTTTTTTCTTCTTCTTATTAATTTTTATCGGGAACGAGGGTGTCGAGGATCGCCGAGGGTTCGAGGGTCGGGAACTAGGGTAGAGGGTCGAGGGTTGTTAAGGGGTCAAGGGTCGAGGGTTCGAGGGTTCTATAGGGTCGAGGGTCGAGGGTTCCAGGGTCGTCTAGGGGTCGAGGGTTCCAGGGTCGTCGAGGTTTCGAG
>NW_021179369.1:19296-25156 GCF_002162155.2 Triticum dicoccoides | reverse complement strand
AGGGTCGAGGGTTTCAGGGTCGAGGGTTCGAGGGTTCTATAGGGTCGAGGGTCGAGGGTTCCAGGGTCGTCCAGGGGTCGAGGGTTCCAGGGTCGTTAAGGGTTCGAGGGGTCGAGGATCGCCGAGGGGTCGAGAGAGGTTTCCTAGTGTCAAAGTATTGAAGAAATCCATGCCTTCATCATTAGCCGGAAGTAACAAGGGCATGGTGGTACGAAGTTCTGCAAAATTGTTCTGGAATGGAGTCCCGGATAGAATAATACGCCTTTTGGTACGAATTCAGCAAAGGCCCTCCAAATAGCGATATTCGGAAGGCTCTTGCTGAACTTTGTACCAAAAAGCGAATTATCCTATCTGGGACTCCGTTCCAGAACAACTTTGAAGAGCTTCGTACCACCATGCACATGTTACTTTCGCCTAATGATGAAGACATGGTTTTGTTGTATCCTTTGACACTAGGCAACCTCCCGACCCCTCGGCGATCCTCTCGAACATTAGAGGAAGAAGAGGGTCGTCTAGGGGTCGAGGGTTCCAGGGTCGTCGAGGGTTCGAGGGGTCGAGGATTGCCGAGGGGTCGAGAGAGGTTTCCTAGTGTCAAAGTATTGAAGAAATCCATGCCTTCATCATTAGCCGGAAGTAACCAGGACAAGTTGGTACGAAGTTCTGCAAAGTTGTTCTGGAATGGAGTCCCGGATAGAATAATCCGCCTTTTGGTACGAATTCAGCAAAGGCCTTCCAAATAGCGATGTTCGGAAGGCTCTTTCTGAACTTTGTACCAAAAAGCGAATTATCCTATCTGGGACTCCGTTCCAGAACAACTTTGAAGAGCTTCGTACCATCATGCACATGTTACTTTCGCCTAATGATGAAGACATGGTTTTGTTGAATCCTTGGACACTAGGCAACCTCCCGACCCCTCGGCGATCCTCTCGAACATGAGAGGAAGAAGAGGGTCGTCTAGGGGTCGAGGTTCCAGAGTCGTCGAGGGTTCGAGGGGTCGAGGATCGCCGAGGGGTCGAGAGAGGTTTCCTAGTGTCAAAGTATTGAAGAAATCCATGCCTTCATCATTAGCCGGAAGTAACCAGGACATGTTGGTACGAAGTTCTGCAAAGTTGTTCTGGAATGGAGTCCCAGATAGAATAATCCGCCTTTTGGTACGAATTCAGCAAAGGCCTTCCAAATAGCGATATTCGGAAGGCTCTTTCTGAACTTTGTACCAAAAAGCGAATTATCCTATCTGGGACTCCGTTCCAGAACAACTTTGAAGAGCTTCGTACCATCATGCACATCTTACTTTCGCCTAATGATCAAGACATGGTTTTGTTGAATCCTTTGACACTAGGCAACCTCCCGACCCCTCGGCGATCCTCTCGAACATGAGAGGAAGAAGAGGATAAAAAAGAAGAGGAAGAAGAAAAAAAAGAGGAGAAGAAAGAATAGAGGAGTTCTTCTCCTCTATTCTTTCTTCTCCTCTTTTTTTTCTTCTTCTTCCTCTTTTTTTATCGGGAACGAGGGTCGTCGAGGGACATAGATGTAGTTTCGTCGTTGTCGATATATACCCCCTCCCGATAGCTTACTATGATTAGGTAGCTAGTTCTACGTTTGGCACTAATATATCCATATGTCATGTTTGAATAATAATTGCCATGTTGTAAATATTTGTAGAAACTATGGGCACCGCCCTAGACGAAGCAAAAGAAGCATTGTTGAGGGACATAATCGCAGAAGGAAGTGATGCCATCTCGTTGTCTCTCAACGAAACTGATGGTCTGGAAGGAGAGGGTGAACAAGCTGGCTACGGTGACCTAATGCCGGTGCAAGAAGAAGAACATGAGGACGGCTCCGGTGACCCAATGCTGGTGCAAGAAGGAGACAGTGATGACGGCTCCGGTGACTGAACCGAGTCCGGCCAGGTATATATATTAGTTAAGCCTGTGCTGACTAGCTGATTGATGCATTCATTGTTTTGGTATGTACACATATTAATTAAGTCTTTGTTCTTTTTTCTAGCCCTCCAGATCGAGCACAACTTCGGTAAAGAGACGAGGCCAGAAGAAAAAGTTGAGCTCAGATGAAAAGTTTGATATCATAGCAATCGCGCCCGACGGCCAATCTATTGAACCCCTCAGGACAAAGAGCGCATTTGTTGCTCAGTGCGGGGTTCTGGTTAGGGACAAGATCCCGATAAGCATCCAGCAATGGTTTAAGCCGGCTACAGAAGACCCTGAGGTGTCTTATGTCAATGATATGCAGAAAAATGATCTTTGGACTGAGCTGAAGTCAAATTTCACCCTACCGCCAGAGGATAATCCAGAGAACCCAGTTAAAGAGAAATTAATCAAGTCTTTTGCTCTTAAGAGGATGGCAGAACTATTCAGGAGGTGGAAGAAAGAGCTGAATAAGTTTGTCGAAAATAATGAGACACCAGAATTCAAGGGCAGATATGAGAAGATCAGAGAGCACTGGCCCGCATTTGTGTCCCACAAGACATCGGAAAAGAGTAAGAAGATGTCGGCGACAAACAAGCAAAATGCTGCGAAGAAGAAGCTTCACCATCGCACGGGGTCAGGTGGCTACCTCGTAGCCCGGCCTAAGTGGTCCAAGACTGAGAATGGTCTGGTTCATAAAGGGATCGAACCAGAGACAATTAACTGGCCAAACCGTTGCCGGACTTGGTTCTTCGGGGCTGGCAGAACCTTGGACCCTGTAACAAGGAAGTGCATTTGGACGAACGATCAAATGGACATACCAGTCAGTAAGCTTAAGCAGTATATCGAAGCAGCGCAGGAAGGGACGTTCTTTCCAGACAGAGAGAACGACGAGCTCACAATGGCCCTCGAGAATCCTGAGCACCCTGGACGGACACGAGGCACGCCAGGCTCCATTCCGTGGAAGGTTGGGTTTCCGGACGCAGGCGGTTACAAATCCCATGAGAGGAGGAAAAAAGTGCAGAAGACCCAAATGCAGGCGCTGCAAGCAAGGGTAGACGCGATAGAGGAACGAGAAGCAAATTGCAGCAAACATACTGCCGAAGCCTCCCCCGAAGCTACCCCGCCATCTCAGCGCAGAAGCAGCGTGGCTTCCACCGAGCTGCTTCAGCCGGAGCATGCCTTGACGGCTCCTGCCAGCTATCCCGTGGATGCTATCACGGAGTCTCAAAATTGCCACCTTATGACGCAATGGATGAATTTGAAGGTCAAGGCGGCTATTGGCTCTGTTTATCCTATTGAACCCGGTGCAACTTTTCACTGCCGGCCGATTCCAGAAGGATATGCTAGGGTGATGGTGGATGAAATAACGGAGGAATTTGAGGACCTCCAGCTTGACCACCCTACCGGTGAAGGGGAGACTTGGCTGGGGTCTGCTCTGAAGACTCCATGCCTATGGCGGAAGGAGCTCATCAACCTTCTGAACTGGACGCCTCCGCCTCCTCCTCCTCCTCCGGCGAGTTAGGGCACTCCGCCTCCTCCACCGCCTCCTCCTCCGACGAGTGACGATCAGGGCCCTCGGCCGGCTCCTTCTCCGGCGCGTGGCGGCACTCCGCCTCCTTCTCCGCCTGCGCCGACGCGCCCGAGCAGCCAACCTCCTCCTTCTCCGCCTCGTCAGCAAGGGCGGAAGAGACCTGCCGCCGCTCCAGCTGCTCCAGCGCGTCGTAGTCCTTCTCCTCCGCCTCGTAAGCAAGTAAAGAAGACAACCGCTCTGTCTGCTCGGTCGGTGTCTAGCTGTACGACCAGAGGCGGGAGGACATACAGATTCGGTCCTTCTCTGAAGACTCCAGAGAAGTTACCATACGAGAGGACCCCGGAGGAGAACGCGAAGATCACGCGAACCGAAGTGGATGACTGGTTTCAAGGGTTGAAAGCAAAGAGACATCCACCTCCGAAGGAGAAGGTAGATCTGGTGAAAGTGAAGCGCACTCTGGCTGCCCTGGCAAAACCACCCAAGTCTCCGCCGAAAGGCAACTATGAGCGCATTATTGCAAAGACATGGGCCGAAGCGGAGCGGTCGGGAAGTACAGTCAGTGATCAAAGGCTGAAAGAATGACGAGCAGCTGGAAAACAAATTGCCCAGCTCGGCGAACAAGCGAAGCAATCGTGCCCCCCCGCTCAAGGTGCCTAGCGACATCGTCGATCCGAGGATGGTGCCCGGTTATTGCAATGTTGACGATTACCTGCCCGACGATGTACATTATGATCCCATGGAGGTGCAGATACACAGATACGAGTACGGGAAGCCTCTCGTCAAAGATGAAAAATCTTTAACAACGATGATGCGAAGATTACATGATTGGTACTTGAAAATCTGCAGAGAGTCTGAGGGGAGGAATACTTTGTATGCGAGAGTTAAACCAGAGCATGACCTCGTTGGAATTGAACTGTTGCCTATTCCATTTGAGGAGTTCTATCAGTTTTTCAATCAATTGGCCCTCGATAAAACAACGGTCACCTGCTACTGTCTGTAAGTACTACTACTTTTGTCATTAAGTCTCTCTATATAGCTCATCTCTTTCATTGCATGTATTTATAATTATCCTCACTATATTATGCAGATTGAAGATCGCCGAATTGAAGAAAAGACAAATCGGTGATATTGGGTTCGTTAACACATATCTCATAGATGCAACTGAGGTTGAACATCGTCCTGGAGATGCCGAGGCCAACTTGCTACGATCATTCAAAAAAAATGAAAACAAAGATATAATACTCTTTCCTTACAACTTCAAGTGAGTGTTACTATCTTGTGCATATTCGGTTTCCCTTATATATTAGTCCAGGTTATAGTAATGTAATTGATGAGTTATGCATGCGTGCGCAGTTTTCACTATATTCTCCTAGAGATTAGGCTTGAGCGGGGAGTAGTAACTGTCTTGGACTCTAAACGAAAAGATCCCCAGGAGTATGCGGACATGACTGAAATCCTCAAGAAGTAAGTTAAATCGATCATTATCCACCATATCAGCAACTTTGTTCATTTCCTGATATCAAGTAATTGTTTTCTTTGTCCGGCAGGGTTTGGAGAAAATTCACCAGAAAAGTTCCGAGACTGCCGAAGGAGCTGGAATTTAGACACCCGAAAGTAAGTACTATAGTAGCATGTTCCGCGCATCTCCTAGCTAGTGATTCAAGCGCTAGTTTCATCAATACCATTTAGCATTCTTGCTTATCAGTTTGATTGACCTCTATTTCTTATAAAGTGGTTGTGGCAGGAAGAAGGGAATGATTTCTGTGGATACTACGTCTGCGAGTCCATCCGCCACACGACCTGTGAGCGGGGCGGGTACTCTGACGAACAATATGAAGTACGTAAATAACGACATTCACAATTTTATTTTATTACCATCATCTGTGTTGAGTTTCATTCATTCATATATATATGTATTGACCCCCTTCTTCAAATTAGATGTTTCGGAAGCGGGATGAACTCCTAGGACCAGCTCGCATGCGAGCAATTCAAGAGGAATTGGCGGCATTCTTTCTTGACCACGTGATCGCTGAAGACGGAGAATACTATGTGAACCATGAGTCCGTATGATTATATTTGTAAGAGATAATTATTGTATATATGTAGCCGGTAGTGTCGGATAGATATACGAGAACTTGTTGTTCGACCAATCTCTCGGAGAAGGAGAGGTGGTCGATATCACTTCTCTCTGTATGCATATATATTCATGACGATCTTCTGTTTCCTTCGTTTGCTTACTAGCTAGCTAGCGTGTCTAGTCCTCTCTATACGTATGTATAGTACGTAGCGTCGACCAAGCACGGACATAAGAGAGGACACTTCTCTCTATTAATTATAGCTAGCTAACACAATATATGAAACACCTAAATTAACCCCCCAAAACCCCCCAACCCCCCCCCCC